>NC_041335.1:4597508-4767508 GCF_004354835.1 Perca flavescens
CTTTGGTGCCGACCGAAAGTCCTTCTCCATGTCTTCTCAAACTTCTCCCACACCCGCTGCTTTGCCTCTTTCACGGCAGAGGCTGCAGCCCTTCGGGCCCCTCGGTACCCTGCAACTGCCTCCGGAGTCCTCCGAGATAACATATCCCGGAAGGACTCCTTCTTCAGTCGGACGGCTTCCCTGACCACTGGTGTCCACCACGGTGTTAAGTGGGTTACCGCCCCTTGAGGCACCTAAGATCCTAAGACCACAGCTCCTCGCCGCAGCTTCAGCAATGGAAACTTTGAACATTGTCCACTCGGGTTCAATGCCCCCAGCCTCCACAGGGATGCACGAAAAGCTCCGCCGGAGGTGTGAGTTGAAAGTCTGTCGGACAGGGGCCTCCTCCAGACGTTCCCAATTTACCCGCACTACACGTTTGGGCTTACCAGGTCTGTCCAGAGTCTTCCCCACCCCCTGACCCAACTCACCACCAGATGGTGATCGGTTGACAGCTCTGCCCCTCTCTTCACCCGTGTGTCCAAAACATACGGCCTCAGATCAGATGAAACGATTATGAAATCGATCATTGACCTTGACCTAGGGTGCTCTGGTACCAGGTACACTTATGAGCATCCCTATGTTCGAACATGGTGTTCGTTATAGACAATCCATGACTAGCACAGAAGTCCAACAACAAACAACCACTCTGGTTTAGATCAGGAGGCCGTTCCTCCCAATCACGCCTCCAGGTGTCTCCATCATTGCCCACGTGTGCGTTGAAGTCCCCCAGCAGAACAATGGAGTCCCCACTGGAGCCCCATGCAGGACTCCAGTCAAGGTCTCAAAGAAGGCCGAATACTCCGAACTCCTGTTTGGTGCATATGCACAAACAACAGTCAGAGTTTTCCCCCCACAACCCGCAGGCGTGGGAGGCGACCCTCTCGTCCACCGGGTAAACTCCAACACAGCGGCGCTCAGCCGGGGCTTGTGAGTATCCCCACACCCGCCCGGCGCCTCACACCCTGGGCAACTCCGGAGAAGAAAAGAGTCCAACCCCTATCCAGGAGTATGGTTCCAGAACCGAGACTGTGCGTGAGGTAAGCCCCACCAGATCTAACCGGTAGCGCTCCACCTCCCGCACAAGTTCCGGCTCCTTCCCCCACAGAGAGGTGACGTTCCACGTCCCCAGAGCCAGCGTCTGCCGCCCGGGTCTGGTCCGTCGAGGCCCCTGACCTTCACTGCCACCCATGTGGCATCGCACCCGACCCCAACGGTTCCTCCCACAGGTGGTGGGCCCATGGGCTGGAGAGATGGGAGCCACGTAGCTTGTTCGGGCTGTGCCCGGCCGGGCTCCGTGGCAAACCCGGCCACCAGGCGCTCGCCGACGAGCCCGCCGTCTGGGCCTGGCTCCAGACGGGGGCCCCGGGCTTCCTCCGGGCAGGGTCACTCCATCTCTACCTTGCTTCTTCATTGGGGTTTTTGAACCATTCTTTGTCTGGCCCCTCACCTGAGACCACTTTGCCTTGGGAGACCCTACCAGGAGCACAAAGCTCCAGACAACACAGCCCTCAGGTTCACAGAGACACACAAACCTCTCCACCACGATAAGGTGATGGTTCACGGAGAAGCATACACACAGTTGAAAGCTATGTTGCTTCTACAAAGACATGTAGATGTAGACATAAAGTCAATGTGGTGGACTATGAAGATATAACCCTTAAAGCCCCGGTTCGCAGTGGTGGAATGTAGTACATTTACTCAAGTACTGCACTTAAGTACAAGTTTGAGGTACTTGTACTTTACTTGAGTCTTTTCTTTTCACCACGTTCTACTTCTACTCCGCTACATCTCAGGGAGAAATACTGTACTACATTAATCTGACAGCTTCAGGGGCCCTCCACACAGAAATGCTTTTTGGCATAAAGGCAAAGTTTTGCATCGTTTTGGCCGATCGTCCAAATGAATCCTGTAAACGCACTACCCGAAGACGCACTTTTTTGAAACCTGGTCCCAGGGTGAAAAATTTCGAAAAAACGCCGCCCTTGCGTCTTCGTTTAGATGGCCTCAGGTCTTCTCCACAGCTCCCTCCTTCTGCTCTTCCCCACCAGAACATGTATCAATTGTTTTTTCGTCAAGCAGTTTTCCTTGGATTAGGGTAGCACCTAAGTCATGGTTGCAGCTATCGCCGTGGTCCTGCTCCGCACCCTGCTATGCCCTGCTACATCCTGCTACGCTCTGCAGTGCCCTGCTATGCCCTGTAACGCCCTACTACGCAATTAATTACTACCAACTAACTACTATTTCTAGTCATAGTTCCATTATCTTTAATGTGACTATTATTGCCACTGTTCATCACACCCCCAAACGGCACCGCCAGAGACCGCCTACCAAGAGCCTGGGTCTGTCCGAGGTTTCTCTCTAAAAGGAAGTTTTCCTCACCACCCGACGTTTCTCCCCAAAAGGTTTTTGATCGCCAGTTTTTGATCGCCAGTTTTTGATCGCCAGTTTTTGATTGCCAGTTTTTGATTGCCACTAAATACTTGCTCTTGGGGGAATTACTGGAATTGTTGGGTCTTTGTAAATTATAGAGCGTGGTCTAGACCTACTCTATCTGTAAAGTGTCTTGAGATAACTCTTTATGATTTGATACTATAAATAAAATTTAATTGAATTGAATCACTGCCTCAATCTCGCGTCCAGTGATGCCAGTAACTGAGTGACTGTAATCTGACCATTTTTTTCAGTAACGAGTAATCTAACGCGTTACTGTTTCCAAACCAGTAATCAGATTAAAATTACTTATCCAAGTCACTGTGCGTTACTATTTTTGTCATTTTCCTTAGTAAAAATATATATTTTTGCTTTCTTCTTGCATCTCGGGGAGTGAAGTCACGTATGCGACAAGTCACGTTTTCAGCATGAGGACAGTTCACGTGTACCACGCAGCGACACAAATGTAAACAACAATGGAGGGAGGAGAGAGATGCGCGTTTTCTAGCTGGAAATACAGTCACTATTTTAAGTTTGTGTCAGCTAAAGACGGCAATATTAAGGTTGGTTGTACACTCTGTGCTGGTGGCGACAAAGTGCTATCTAGCTACAAAAACACTACATCAAATTTGAAGAAACATTTGGAGTCGCAGCACTGCACGGTCAAACTTACAGAGCAAGTCCCAGCAGGTGGAGCGAAGCAGAGAGCAGGAGGCCCCCCACCAGCCAAACAACAAAAGCTGGACTTCGGTGCAAAGCCAGTAAGTGGGGGAGAGTTGAAGAAGTTGGTTGGGCAGTATGTTGTAGAGGAAATGCTGTCCTTAAACACGGTTGACTGGCTCTCTTTCGTGCCATAATAAACCAGATCCTACTACTGGCAATGCCGAGCTGCCTCACAGTAAACCGGTTGTCATTTTTATGTTGAGAACGTGGGGGTGTTGTCGGCAGCTGCTGAATGTAACTAATAAAGTCACTTGTAATCTAACTTCGTTACTTTTAAAATCAAATAATCTGTAAAGTAACTAAATTACTTTTAAGTCCTCGTGCCAATCCAGCATCTCTCCCCTGATTAGGAGATGCGCCTCAGGTGTGTTGGAGGTGTCTTTAGCCTGGCACAGACTGCCAGGCAAGCAAAGAAAACAATCCAAAAGCAAAACACCACACTATATACAATTAAAAATATGAAAAACACACTAGCTGCCTGGCTACACTTTGTGACATAGACATACACAAACATATGCACTTGGAACAGCCATCAACTGCAGTTGTGACACTTATTCCATCAACAGGAACATTATCTTGGTAATGATCTCAGAGGAAATTTAGGATAGATTTCAGCCTCCTCCAAATCAAAGAGGGGATCCAATTTGTCGCCCACACTGATGACTGATAGTGGTTGGTTTGCCACCATAATTGCACAATGCTCGCATGAAGCCAGACAGAATACAACAGGAGGAGTATACAGTACAGCCAAGTTTGCAATGGACCTTTTGATTCTTTTTGACACTTTTCTGTCACCATTGGAATCCATTTTGTATTGGTGTGAAGCCTGGCTGACTGCAGAAGGACCATGTTACAGACTTATAGAGCCACTTCACCTTCAGTTGCAGGTACAGAGTTTGAAACCTAAAATTCTTTAGAAAAGATGAATATTATTAGTGATAAATATGTTGTAAAAAAACCTCAAGCACTTGCTATTTACTGTAAGAGCTAGTGTACAACTGCAGTTAAAGCATTTTCAGCTGTTCTCACTTCAGTAATTTCAATCTCTCTCTCTCTCTCTCTCTCTCTCTCTCTCTCTCTCTCTCTCTCTCTCTCTCTCTTGCTTGCTTGCTCATCTTGTGTCCTTCATTGCCTCTCCCCATCTCCTCCGCCTCCTCCTCTCCACTGGAGCTTTTTGTTTTTTAACGGATGAGTTATTGACTTAAGCAGGGCCAATTAATCAGGGTGTAATGGGGCAGCGGGGAGGCCCAGGGAAGCCATGCATCATGGGCCAGAGATGAGCTCTGTCAGCCTGCTCATACAACCCTCCTCAATCACTCCCACATTAACGCCAGGCAGAGATGAGCAGGAAGAAAGGAGGATTGGGAAGGAGAAACAGGGAGGGGGGGGGGGGGGAAGGAACAGGAAAACAGAAGAAAAAGGGCACATTGTCACTCCGAGCCTGTCAAAAAATGATGTCAGGTGTTGGCGTTTCTTGCTGACGCAGAAAGTTTCCTTTAGCGCCTATCCCTTTGGCGTCACATTTAGACGCGCTTGGACGGGAGTCTTTCATTTAATTTAATTTTTGGACGCGCTGGGTCAGGACGTACGTTTAACTGACATGCGGCTCAAGAACGGGACAGTTAGCCATAGGAAAAGATCATTGGTGGGGTTATAAAATGTACGTTTCAGTGACACGCGACGACAATGTTCCACCAAAACAAGTTCCTTCCAGATGCTATTTTGCAGAGGCACCGTGGCGCCTTACACTATCCAAGACGATTGTGATTGGTTTAAAGAAATGCCAATAAACCAGAGCACGTTTTTCTCCCATCCCAGAATACTGTGTGGACTAGCCAGACCCTCCTCCGTAGCGCTGTGGAGGAAGGAATGGCAATGCGAGACTACCACCACCCCAACCAACCTCCTTACGTGGATTTTCGGTATTTCATACTACTCGCTTCTGTTATCTGTTGTTGTATGCCCGGTGCATTCCACACAGACACTAAAGGGTGATTTTTGCGTCAGTATCTGCAAGACCCACTGACCAAGCGTGTTTTACAAGTTGGGAGTGAGCATGGGTTGCATGTGTAGTATGAATCTGAGTGCAACAGCCTGAGACTGTGTGAGTTTGTGAGAGCCCACACGTAGACTGTAGACTTCATACCACCCAAGACCATCAACACTGTTGTCTTTGGCAGCTGTGTGTCTCATCTGAGCTTACCTTACGTGGCTTATGAGTGTGTGTGTGTGTGTGTGTGTGTGTGTTTATGTGTGTGTGTGTGGGGGGGTGAGAGTGTTGTTGTTGTCTTGCGTCTGAGTCAGATGAGACCAAACACTTGACTGCACTTTACACCCAAACATAGCGTGCCAGAGATCAAATCAAAATCATAACATACACACAACCTGAGATGTATGGTGTTTCTGCATTAAAGGAAGACACACACACACACACACTGTGCACACACTTATACAGTACCCATATGTACTCACACTCGGTTACAAAAAAGTCATGATAATATTGGGCTTGATGAAAGCTCTTTGGCCATGTGCAAGATAAAAAAAAAACGTATTCATCAATAAGTCAATTTGAATTAATAAATAAAAGAATAAATATATAAACCAATTAAATTCAATGAAACACACGCATATTTGAATTAATAAATACATAAATCCTAGTACTTAATAAGTACATCAAATATGAATTTAATAACAACTCTACATAATTCTGTATTTATTCTTGTGTTTCAACATTTACATTGCTTTCTGTATTTCAACATTTATTTATTCTCTTAATTTAAAGATATAACGTGTAACTTTTCCACATGAAAATCTACGTAGTCATTTAAACACGACTGGACCTATATTCTATAGAGTTAGGCACTTATCAGGGACACTTTGACATGTGGCCGGATGACATGGGATTGATCTGCCAACCTTGTGATTGCAGGGCAACCATTTTACCTCCTTAGAGAGGTCGCTGTTACGCTTAAGAATGTGGGAAGTGTAGTATTTCTCCATAAGATCGTGAATGAAACATGTTTTTCTTAAAACAAGGTTGATTGATATGGACTTCTAGCTTCTACAGAAGCAGAAACCTTTGTTTCACATCTTCGTAGCCCGCGGTCAGTCCACCTCGGATGGTTCAGACATTACGGCTGATAATCAAAATCCTTAAGGAGAAAACCAATGGGATCTTGACTTCTGCAACCTCACTGTTGAGCTATATATATTTTAACAGGATGAAAGATTTTAGTCATCGGATGTCTGGATCTTTAGTTAGCACAGAAACTGCTGAGCAAAACCATCCGAAACACTGACTTCTAACGTGAAACGGCTTTGTTCTGAGTTTTTATCGCTATCAACCGAGAAATTAAGTTAAAAGAAGAAGCAACTTTTTTGTAGAGCTTCAGTTTTCACTGTGAATGTTTTGATCTGTCAATAATGATAATCCAGTAGCCAACGATGACTTGAAGTTCACTCTTTGTGGCAAGTGAGCACAACAAGTACACAGTCTCCTGACAGTTTGGTTCATTATTTGATCCAGTGCTGATTTTTCTTAATTTACAGGCTTTTCTCATCGGGCTAGCTGTGCTTTCTTCATTATCAATAACATGCCAATTACTAATGAAGCTCAACGTGAGTTCATTCAGGAAGACTGCTTCACATTTCTCTCTCTCCCGACTTAATGAGCTGCATTGTCAGCAGATGAATGTGGGCGTTTACGCTTTCAGTTAAACCAATCAGATTTTGCCACAATCTCTGTGAGCTATGGCGTGGTTGCATTCAAACTTTAAATCTGTCTACTCTTTGCTGCTGTCAGCGGTCATCTCAGGCAAAACTCAATGCAACCCTCCTCCTCATTCCCAGCGCCAAGGGTTCTTCCATCAGAAGCCCCGCTCCAAATCACATCCATCCAGATCTTCAGACCTCCACCAGTGTCTAGACTCCATCTGGGGGATATTCCTATACATCCATGGCCTCTATACCCCTTATAATTTAACATTGCGATGGAGTCTGATCGCCAAAGACTTTAACATATCAACCTATTATGCGCCATGTTCATTAAACTTATTACATGAAGTCTCTCCTGATTGAACTGACCAACAGTGTCAGCCAATCAGATTCCAATAGGAGCCTGTGCCCCTACTATGCCCCACCCACCCCCCTACCAACCTGCCTGGCCCTGGGCAAACGCAGCACTGCGAAGGAGGCTTCATGTAAAATTCATAGCCGACAATGTCAGACACAAGTAGTTTCACTCAGCCTGATTGACTTATCTGACTTCCATTGCTGGAGCTTTTACAAATATCAGTGACACTTGTCAGTCAGTGGCTTTAGGCCCACCACGCAGCTGTGTGTCACATCTTAATCCCCCGTCACGACACA
The DNA here is from genome assembly GCF_004354835.1 of Perca flavescens. Classification (NCBI taxonomy): domain Eukaryota; kingdom Metazoa; phylum Chordata; class Actinopteri; order Perciformes; family Percidae; genus Perca; species Perca flavescens. The sequence continues at coordinate 4,605,072 of NC_041335.1, forward strand.
CTTACACTGGAGTAAAAATATCCACTTAACATGCCGTCCATCACTTTTATCTCGTTCAGCAAATCCTTCTTTTCTGTCTGTCTGAGTCTGTCATGATGGAAGCTGAAATATTGCCTCTTAAAGTATCACTTTTTTCTCTATGAAATCAAGGACAGGAAGTGAAATTGAAACATAATATCTGCCTTTCCTGCACTATTAATGCATACATTTATAATATGGATAGCCCAAGTGAGAGTTCCCCTGACCCCTGGCAGTGACGTGTTCTGCCCACTGAGCTTCACTTTCACCTATTGAGCTGCACAAAAGTACAAACCAGTTTACACATGGTCCCCCTTAACCAGCCGGTTCTACCCCCTGTGATTCATGTGATCAAGGATCAAAAGTTCACTCTGGGCCCCTCATGAGATTTGGCAGCCTTGGATAGAATACGGATTTTTATAATGACTACCACGATGCCAAAACAGAAGTTCAGCTAAGTGAAAATACTATGCAAAGCACCCCTGGAGTAGAGGAAATGCACTGTTGTTGCCTGGGGGGCTAAAATAAGTTGCCAAAGCTAAACTTTAGAGAGAACGGCAAAGCCAAAGTGAGAGAATTAGAAGAACAAACGACAGTCTAGCCTGTCCTCTTAAGTGTCTGCTATACATATACCTGCTGGTATATCAGTGCACAAAGGTCGATATGTACTGCAGCATGGAGGGGAACACATCATTTCACTACAAACATTTTACTAAACGTTCGGGGCTCAAACCAAATCTACTGTAGGGGGCCCGAGGGCATGCTCCCTCGGAGAGATTTTTTTTCCATTCAAGGCGCACGGCATATTGTACTATATACTGTATGCACTATTTTTCAAGCGATTTGTTAAAAGAATGCCTAAAAATCTGTAAACTGTTAAGTTTGAGTCTAGGATATTGGCCCCGAAATGCAGAGGCAGGAGACAGGGTGTTTATTAGCAAGAGACTCTAGTACTGGCAGGGAACAGGAGGCTATGGTTGAGGGCTGGCTGGCTGGCGCGGCAGAAGGAGGAAACAGTCCGAGCTGGAGATCCACAGAAGCTGGAGACCGAAGGGAAAGCTGGATACCGAGCACAAGGAAATAACAACAGGTAAGTCCAAAATCCCAAAACTGCCACGAGATTCTGAGAGGTCGAGACTAATGCTGCGTTCCAGACAGAATTTTTAGCCCGTAAGTTACAACTTCAAATCACGACTCACAACTTGGTAGCGTTCCAGGCAAAGTCATGTCAAACCCTTCTGCGGCTCTGGTCTGATGAGCCAAGCTCTGCCAAGTCATTTTAGTTACATTTATGTACAGCAGATTTGTGTGTCTGATGATAAAAATAATGAAATTTGAAGCTGGATAGCTAAACATTGTGCCATTGGCAGGGTTCAGGTTAGGCTACCTAACGTTAACGTTAGCTAGCGGCTACCTAGCCTTGACGTTAACGTTAGCTAGCTGATACTAGCGATTTCTAGTCGGCGACATATTTTGGGCTTCATTTAATAAACATAACATGTAGTAGTACACAATCGTATGTGTATTGTTTTGATTACAATGTGCGGAATTACTTTACATTGCCTATTTATGTCTATTTATTTCTATTTCTCACCGTTAATCACCAGCGTCGTGTACAGCATCAACAGGGGTCGCCATTGTTGTTTATGTGTGTGTGTGTGTGACGTCAAAAACTGTAACTGGGAGTACAACAATCTGGTACGAGTTCCCGGGTAGTAAGTTACAGGTTTGACTGCCGTTCCAGGGCACTTTCACACGTAGAAGGTTGTGAAAACACGGGTTACGGGTTGCCTGGAACGCAGCATAAGACTAAAACTGATACCCTGTTTACACGTACATGGTTATTTTTGAAAAACTGAGACATTTCTCTTCATTGGTGCCCTTTGTTCACACGCAAACGGAGAATTCGCCTCTGAAAATGATTCTTTCGAAAAACTCCGGCCAGAGTGGAGATTTTGAAAAACTTCGTTTGCACGTTTGCATGTAAACTGAGATTAACGGAGGTTTAGGCAGCCGAGGAACTGAGGAAGAGAAGAGAGAGGAAGTGATTCGTTGCTGTTGTTGGTATTTTCGGGATTCTGATTGGCTAACGTGGTTACACTGCCACCTACAGGTTTGGCATGCTCTTGACGGTATTGACGGCATACATACACTGGTACGCGTAAACGAACACTTTTCTGAAAACTGACAGCTGTGCACAATGTTATTTTTGAAAAAGGAGAGGTTGAAATGTCCATTTATGAAGATAGCCGGCCACGTGTAAACGTAGCATGAGCCACACACCGTACCACTTGCGACGGAATAATCTGGCACACAGTGGAGAAGGGACCCGGTTTAAATGTGGTGATCAATCAACGAGATGAGGATCAGGTGTGCCTTGTAGAGAAGCCCGCTCAGCCAGCCCCTCAACTGCACCAGCCCTGCCAGGAGAGAAAGAACAAAAATGTTTTTTGAACATTCGGGGCTGGAGCTCCAGAAGCCATCGCCCCTGCTCCTCCCCTGGCATTGTCTGTTAATTGATTGATTATGTGTAAAACACTAAACTGTGAATCAACGACCATAATTCTATTATGGCACTCAGACATTTGCATATGGTCGGTAAGAAATCTTAAAGAATATATGAGGCAACGTGTCAATCAGAGTTTCCATCGTTGACAGGAAAAAAAATGATGATGACCTTGGGGAAGGCAGAGGCTTATGCGCATCGCCAGTTGCAGAAAGACACTTGTTTACAATTAATTTGATTCAAGTCGGCACTTCATAATTTTATGGGCCAGTTTGTTTGTACTGTAGTTTGTTCTGTTTTATTTCCTCTGCCTAGCAAAATGGAAAATAGGCCTATTTTAATTCAGATTGACACAATGTGTTGATTTACTTCTATTGACCTCTCTGCATGTAGCAAGTAGCCTACATTTCAATAGAAATAGTATAAATCTACATCCCTTGATGATATTATTCTTTATATAGCCTGCCTATCAATTGTTTTTAAACACAAGAAACATGGAAAATATTTGAATCTACCGCATGAGAATGCCTTGATATTATGTTTGTGCACCTAAGTAGTACAAGAGAAATATAAAATCAGGGTTATTAGTTGTAGGATGTTAGAACATAGGGCATATGGCGTAGGAAATTGAATTGAAAGAAAATGTACAACATGAAGGACGTAAAGATTAGAGCGTAACATACTGTAGGACTTATGATCTCTAATGTAGTGCACTAAAATTAGATCAGAGGAGTCGGGACCCAACATACAAACTAATTTACAACAAATGCAAAAGACAATTGCATTTACCCAGTGAAGTATAAATGAAAAAGGGCGAAACGCCTCCAATTCATCTCAAACATTGCTGCGCACGCACAACACAAACCCATAAAAACAGTTACGTCTCCAAACACAAGTCACTTCAGTACACTGACAATGAAGATAATCTTAACTGATTGACTATGTGAGAACGCTGCTGTTGACTGACACACACAAACACACACACACACCACATACTGCCGTAACGTGTCATGCTGGTGTGTGCATGAATAGAGGCACTGCCAGTATCTGATATTACCTTTTGTGTCTGTGAGTGGGCATATGTGTGTGTGTGTGTGTGTGTGTGTGTGTGTGTGTGTGTGTGTGTGTGTGTGTGTGTGTGTGTGTGTGTGTGTTTTTGTGTGTATGTCGTGTCAGTATGCACATTGGCAGGAAACGGAGCTGAGAGGATTGATTGTGCCCTGGGATAGGCACTGAGTGACATGAGGAGAATGGCGGTGGTATAGGGATGGGGGTTGTTGTTATGGCGCCCCAAGGCAGACTGAAGGACATGTTTTGACATGTGGCCCTTAACTCCCATAATCCAGCTTGATCTGACTGCTTTACTTTACATAACCCAACATCTACTGTATGTGTCAGTTTACCATAACAAGCGTAAACAGAGCTAGAAAAAAATCTATCAAACGTCATCGCTAGCAGATATGGGCGTTAGCTTTTTGTGACTTCCATCTGTCATGCATTTTGTGACCGTCTGAAGAGTTATGGGGGAAAAAAACTAATTGTTTTGTATTATTTCAAGTGAATAAGATGGTTCCTGAAGTATTTTTCCCACTGTAAACTCCTTATATTTTAATGACATCCTCAGTGTTTCTCATCATAGGCACACACAAGTCTCTTGGATAATGTGTCTATAGGGGATATAGGTTTGTGTCCATTCCTGTCAATGAAACCATTGATATATCACGTGCACAACACATGCATATGCGCGTGCGTCAGTGTGCACATTTAGAGGCACTATTAGAGGTCAAATGCTCCATCAAGGTACCTTTAAAAAGTAATATCAGTATTGGTAATCTTTTCAACATGTATTTTCCCATGCATATGTGTCTAAGCGACTAATTGGTCCAGTATTGAGCGAGAACGCCGTAACCGGCAGCCGCGAACCGGGCTGTGATGTAACCCTGTAGGGCAAATGTGCACCGTCAATGTACTTGCACTGAAAGGGCTTGTCACTGACAGGCTCAGTGTTTGACTACATTATGGGAAGATGATGAAGTCTCGTTCTGAACCTTAATCTAGACCAGAGATCTTCAACAGGGGATCCGCGACCCATAGGGGGTCCTCAGAGTCACTGCAGGGGGGGCCACCAAATTATTTTCCCCCAAACAAATTCAAATATGCATGAAAATATACATAAATTCAACGTATTATTAGCAAAGATAAATCGGCCTATTCATGAAAAAACAACCTGAACAACACTGATGATACGCTTACTGGCCTATAGGTAAGGTAGCCACTACGGTAGCCATCCACAAACAGGTAAGCTTCCGGATTCATTAAAACATGATGATTTATGAATATGTAAATCATTATTATTTTAATAGCTTAGTATTGTAGGGCACCATGAAAATGTATGTTTAGGCCACCCTACACATTATTGTAGGCCCAGTATATTATGCAACTCAATTTTATACAATATATGTAGGGGGTCCCTGCTCTTCTTTCTCTCAGGTTAGGGGTCGTTGGCCTAAAAAGCACTGAAGACCCTTGATCTAGACACAAATGCATGGGAAAATAGGGTGAAGGCTGAAAATAACCCAAATTACAGTGCAGATTTTATTATCATTTTTCTAAAAAGAAATAAAAGAAAAAGTGCCATCTTTAGCTTCCGCTTGTTGTTAGCGATTGCATGCAATGGAATTTTAAGATCAGTGATTGGATGCTGCTTACTAAAATGCACCTTGGGAGTTGCAGTTGAATTTTGACTTTATTATCAGAATTCTGACAATAAAATTTCAAACGCAAATCTTTTCTTTTTTTTACATGTGGCACTAATCTTCCTCCGTACCAGAGAGTTTTATGTCCATCCAGCCTTGGAAGTACTTCAAGTGGCAGTCACCTTACCTTTTCTATGCACACTAGATCCTGATAACAATTAGCAACACCTTCTTGTTACAGGAAGTACTAGTGATAATGCCAGTCCTGACATAAACTACAATTTATTTCACAATGACACAGATCTTTATAATGCAATATAATGCACCATTAAGCTACAGGCTTGCAGAGAATTTATTTAAGAGGCCACTGTGGTTTGTACAGTAGCAGCAGTGATTTTGTCTAGAATGTCTGTCAATACAGCTGGACAGTAATTCTGTTTAAATCATATCTGACATCTAAACTCTTTACTGGTGTCTTTCCAGAAAATCTGACGCGGCAGCATTCTCTGAGACAGCTTTTCTCTGAGAAAGGAAATAAATAAAAGTTTCTCATTTCGCATGAGGGGATGCAGGAGCTCCGTCAGGGGCCCTTGGGTGCCTCTAGCCCTTAATTTGAGAACCAGTGGAGTACACAAGGCAGAATAGAGCAGCAGCATTTGATTAATGGCTGAGGTAAAAGCAACAAAAAACCCCACTCTATCAGTGGTTTTCCTTTCCAGTGCCTCACACACATATCTCCCACCCCATCCTCAACTCCACCCCCTCCCTCTCTCTCTCTCTCTCTCTCTCTCTCTCTCTCTCTCTCTCTCTCTCTCTCTCTCTGGTGGTGCTCTATGGGTAATGTCGAGTGACACATTTAAGTGGGAGCTGTCAACCCTGGGTATGTATCACTGAATGGCAGAGCCACTGAACACTGGCGACAGGCACCCTCCCCCCCCCAACACACACACACACACACACACTCACACACACACACACACACCATCTATAAGAAGTAAGTACATACCGTCAAACACAGACATGTCAATGTCAAAGACATTCATTCTTTGCGGCTAAATTTAGCCAACAAAGGTTACTGGGAGCCGGCTACAGAGCACCGCGAGCTGTCTGTCGTTTCAGAGGCCGTTGCAGTTCAATTTAGCCGCGACAGCAACTGCAGGGATATCACTAAGTTGTCTAATTGTATCGTTAACATCATTACTCTGCTTGGATGTAAAACTCTCTGCTTCAAATGCATCCAATAACTTGACTCATTTCTAATTTGAAATTTGTTACTGCTAACCCCCTCTTCCTACCCCCCTTAAAGGACAAGTCCGGCGCAAAATGAACCTAGTGGTTAATAACATATGTGTACTGAAGATAGATTATAAAGACAGTAGCGTTCACGTATACAAGCAGGCAGCATCTTGGGAAAACAGTCATGACCAGTCGAACGCCGAACGCCGTGCAACCAGCAATCAGTAACATAGCTCAAACACGGCGTTTCACTTTTCCCGACGTTTTTGAAGCTTTTTTCAATTTTTGTTCCTTCAAATGTTATAAAATTGAATACACCCAAATTCAATGAAAGTAGAGAACTGATCAATGATTCTAGCTACTGGTAAAGAGCGTTGTAGGAAACCATCCACGTTATTAGTGTTGACAATTTTGGTTGAAAGAAACCCACATTTCTGATATAGAAACCTTTTGAAAATGGGTCTAATTTGACCCGAGGACAACACGAGGGTTAAACTTACATGCTTTAGAGAGCGGTGTAGATGTGAGATCAGAAGGCCCTTCTCCAGCAGCTGCTAGGGTAGCATTTCCTGAGTGCATCTGGACACACACAGAGTAGATTTACCTATTACTGTACCAGCACAATAATGTAGCTGCAGCAGACAGCAGAGGACACAGGGCAAACAACTGCTGGACCCACTACTACTCACACCAATGTCATGTTCAACATGACATAAATAACCTAGTTGTAATTATGCATCACTAGAATAAAAGAGTTGAACTACAATTGTATAGTTACACAAGCCCAACAAAGTTGTCCCCATTGGTCATCGCATTTCAGCACAATAGCTAACGTGCAAAGACACGTAACGTTAAAGGAACACGCTGACTTATTGGGACTTTAGCTTATTCACCGTATCCCCAAGATTTAAATAAGTCCATACATACCCTTCTCATCTCCATGCATGTCACAACTCTGTCTGACGCCCCCAGCGCTAGCCTAGCTTAGCACAGATCCTGGAGGTAACCGGCTCCAACTAGCCTACTGCTCCAAATAAGTGTCAAAATAACACCAACATTTCCCTATTTACATGTTGTGATTTGTATAGTCACAGCGTGTACAAATAACAGGGTTACATGAGACACAGCCATCTTCTAACAGTATACAAACTGGGAACTATATTCTCAGAAAGGCAAAGCACTGCTACTTCTGCTACTTGGGTGGAGTGATTTGCTCGCAGCACCTGAGAAGCCCCATGGTGAGGAGCAGAGAGTAACAACGGTGCTTTTCAGGTGTTGCAGTAGCAGTGCTTCGCCTTCTGAGAATATAGTGTAGGCTAGATGGAGCCGGTTAACTCCAGGATCTGTGCTAAGCTAGGCTAGCGGTGGGCGTGTCAGACAGAGTAACGACACACACGGAGATGAGAAGGGTATGTATGGACTTATCTAACTCTGGGGGATACTGTGAATAAGCTAAAGTCCCAATAAGTCAGCGTGTTGCTTTAACGTTAGCATAAGCACTTACACGTTAAGCAGCCAGCTAAAATCAGAGCAGCAACATTTAGCCTGATAAGTTACTGGCTCGACATGATTGATAGACTTACTTCTTTGATCCTCCGCAGCTATCACAGCATCATTTATCTAGCATTATTAGCCTACTTTGCTTTAGTTCGACTTAGCTCATGTTAGCTAGTGAGCTACAAATGAAATGTCTTCACACAAAACTTAGTAAAGCTATAAAAGACAACATACCTCCACAGTGGGATCTCCTTTCCTCCTCTATATGGTCTACTCTAGGCTATTGGTGAAGTAGCATTGATCCCTTTGAGGGTTGGGGGGGGGATATACATTTTGTCCCCACCGGAGATATAATAATATAATATAATATAATATATATAATATAATGTAAAAATTCAGCAGAGGCAGGGATATGTAGACCAGAAAGGGGGGAATCCCACGCATCCCAACCGTCAAATTTCACCATGGGTATAACTCTCTAGTCTCTCATTACCAGACCTTCCTCCACAGCGCTGCGGAGGAGGGTCTGGCTAGTCCACACAGTATTCCAGGTTGGAAGAAAAACGTGCTCCGGTTTATTGGCATTTCTTTAAACCAATCACAAAGCACTAAAATAGCCTCGGGAAGGAACTAGTTTGTGTGGAACATGTGTACGTTCAAAGCATAGACTGTTAATATGAATATTTAAAGTCTATGGTTCAAAAGTTGTTTTAGTCGTGCAACAGAAAACTCAGATTGGACAGATAGTGTAGCTAGCTGTCTGGATTTTCTTTCTATTAGAGCTAAGATCTTCTCTCCTCTCTCTGTCAGCCATGAGGCTGTCAGCAGCGCGTCCAGTGGGCCGAAAGTGAAGAGAAGTAGGAAAAAAAAAAAATGGAACACGATGCTCTGCGCTGTCAGAGCTCTCCTCTTCTTCGCTGACATTTGGATTTACACATCTCATTTTCCTGAGTGACAAAGTACATAAACATACGCTTCGAGAGTCGACGAGCTTGGCAGCCTGCTCCCCTCCAACACACACACACACACACACACAAACACATACATTTACACAGCCCTCGCTTTGGCTTTTTGGATGAATTTAAGGAAGGAGGGAGGGGATATGACATCTAGTCTTTGATCCATAGAGCTAATTCTTACTCTCTCAGTGCTGGTGATGAGCGATGAGTCATGTCAGATGGGGGATTTTTTTTTTTTTTTTTTTAGCGTTACAGACAGTGGTAATGGGGGGGAAGTTAGCCGCAGGCTGTCTTTGTCCTACATAGGACTTCTCCAAGACTCCCACTAAACTGTGCGCGCACAGGAAGTGGCACAGGCTGAGCGACAGCCAACCGGTGTCCTTCGCCGGCGTCTCGTCTCCTCCCGCCCGTCGGTTGCGTTGACAGCTTGAATGATGAGGTGACACACACCTGTCAGCGCTGAGCCTGGCGCATCCTGACAGACACACAAACACAAGCGTGTGGGTGAACAGTTCACACACACATACACACACACACACACACATGTACAAACACGGTCACACAGACACAAACACAAATATAACCTTATCTAAACACACACACACACACACATTATAACAACACAACTGTCCTGACCTGTATATGTGGTGTGGTATTTTTCTGCAAGTGGGTGCACAACAGTGTGTGTGTGTGTGTGTGTGTGTGTGTGTGTGTGTGTGTGTGTGTGTGTGTGTGTGTGTGTGTGTGTGTGTGTGTGTGTTTACATTGGAAGCAGTTGCAAGTTTGAGTGTACCCAAGAGCACAGATTCATCTTCATTCACCTGCTGGATTATTCAGGCTGTGTTTGACGTACTGCCTATAAATCAGTCACGACTGTCTAGCGAAAACCGTGGCAGCCACAAAATGACCTGCGAGTCTATTTACACATGCCAGGAATTTGACTTGCTGCTGAAGCTCTACATAATAAAGCTGTCAAAGTTATAAACAGGGTGGCAGAGCCCTGAACAACACTTGGCACGGTAAAGTTTGTGTAGCGAAGAGTTGGCCTGATACGATGGTTAGTTCAAATGTCGGCGTGGCCAACCGCTGTCACTCTCTCGCTCGCTCTACCACACAGTGTGGCCAAGGTGGGAAATCTGGAGCAGGAAAAGTTAACCCTCTCCTTGTCAAGGTTGTTTATGGAGAAGGAGAACCAGGAAATGAGTCGGGAATGCAACGCTGCCATACACCTTTACGTACGAAGCCTGCAATGAGCCACACTGCTGCGTGGGGTGACACCTTCCTTCGCTGCCATGAACACACAATGTAATTTTGGTGTTGTTTTTTTTAAATTCAATCCTACATATACCATCCTGCTGCAGTAAATACTCACGAGAGCAAAGAGCGTGTCCTAATCCTAATTGAAAATAGTCCCCGACTAAAATGTTTTCTCTCCTGTTTGAGTAACTGCAGTGCCCAAGCTGTTTTTGGAAACTACTGAGCCTTTATGAAAAATGAAACTATCCATTTGTGACCTGTTCTTAAAGATTTAAGAATGACTTAATTAATTATTACAATATTCAGTAGGAACCAATGGGCTTGAGTGCCACAGACAGAGTAGGTAAGTTAGAAAGTACTGAGAGGTGGAGTCCCTGACTCGCAACAGAAATCCAAATTCAAAGCTCGAGCTAAGCCAGGCTGCAATAAAAACTAAAGTAAAACAGATTCATTAAAACCTGCATAAAAGAAATGTCACTGTTTGACTGCACACAGTTTAAGAGTTCATCATCTTCAGCAAACGCTGCTATACCGTCTTTAAAGACTGCAGCTGTGCTGTCTGCTGTCCATTGTAATTAGCCCATACCGTACAGTAGTTTAGTTATGCCACTTGTTACTTGTAGACACAATGAAACGCAATGGAGGGAACACACACGTTATTTCAGTTCATGCGAGAGAAGCTTAAAAAGAAGCATTATCATACAATGTGACTTTTATGCTCTGACTGTAGTGCCTAAAGTCTTTCCCTGTGCAGGCATGCACCAATCCCTCCAACACATACACATACACATAGACACACAGTGTTCATTGACTGAGTATGTGTGTGAGAGTGTGAGTGCGGTGTGACAGAATGCCTTAATTATGGATTAATTGTGTCATTAGCAGGTTTCTGCTGTTGCCACCACATTGGGCCTGTCAAGGTTAATTACTGGAACATGTTTATTTGCTGTCAGCCACTGTCGCAAGCTGTCACTTGCATGGAAACACAGACAAACACACGCAGATGCTGTTCACTCAAACAATTCACAGGGCACCTCGTGTCCCTCAACCACCACCCCCCACCCCCCCAACGTTTCCCTCTGCTCTTTTTTTTGTTTCTACTACAGCGCACTTTGTACAGTTCTCAGTCAGTCACCTGAAATACAAACACACCGTGATCCTGCAGTTTCGCCCCATCCAAGTGGCCGAGATACAGGCGGTGCAGCTTCCTATCTGAAAATTATGAAGTGTGCTTATTAACAAAGGCACTCAATTAGTCTAGTTTGCTAAAAACATAGAAAGATAAAAGTCTGGCGTGCTCAAGTTCAAACAAAATCAAAAAAGGGCTCTTTGGAAGAAGAACACAAAAGTTCAAAAGAGAAAAGTGGTCCACGGTCCACGTAGAGCACATGTGTCAAACTCAAGGGCCGCGGGCCAGATCCGGCCCCTCGCACATTCTGATCCGGCCCGCATATCAATTTAGGTTCACAATACATTTTGGCCCACCCAGTTGTGCGCCAAACCAAAAACATGGGCAACTGTTTTTTGACACTCAAAGCAGAATTTGGCAAATTTGCAGACTTTGAGACCCAAAAATTCCCACAGAAGCAGAGAGTTTAATATTCAGGCTGTAAAAGAGGTTGTTGTGAGTCAGCTGGGTCGTAGCCTACTTAGAAAATGTAATCATTGTTTTGCTCGATTTGCTAAATTTCAGAATGGCTTTGGAACTTTTTTGCTCACTTTTTCAGGGCTTTATGTGGACCAAATTGTAAGTGGGAAGACTATATGATACATGCAATAACTGAGTCAAAGATATTTTTTATATTTTTTTCGATGAAATAAAAGCATGTCGATACATGTCTGGCCCTTGGTGTGATGACAAAACGCTGTAAGAACTGCATCGATTGCACAGACAGGGAACGTCCTCATTGCACGGGCTACTTCGGAAAACGCCAGAAACTACTTGATGATTGCGCAGTAAGCATTAACAAGTCATCTGAAAACGCAGCATTTTTCCATATAGGCCACAGTACGCCATGAAATAATAACTCGAGGCCATGCAATCATATTTGTTCTTTCTGTGATGGTTCCGGGCCTCTGTAAAGCTCTGCAAACACACACTAAAACAGGCGACGTTTCCATAGAAGACCAAAAAGGGAAAAAAATAAGAGGTAGATCTTTCAACATTGTTCCCTGATATTTCAACCTATTTTCAATATTGCACATTTTTTCTATTTCTTATAACTTTATCCTCGACATTATGAATGTTTTTAAAATTCACTATAAATGAAGATCATCCTCGACTGAAATACAACTTGTGTGTAAACCAGCTTCAGTGTTTGGTGTTTTGGTGCTCAAGTCACTGCTTACTCAGGCCTTGTGTTCAACAACTGCTTTATTTTAATCTCAACAAAAATCATCGCACTAAACTGAAAAAAAGGCTGGTGCTGCAATTTAGTTTGTTTTGGTGGTCAGCGTGGCAGCAGTACAGTAACTTTGTCTAATCATTCCTTTGTCTTGTGATCCATCTAGTGGCCCTTCTGTGTCACGGCACTAGGTAGTGGTCTACATGGAGGCCTGTTGTTGCTGCTGCAGTGTACCAGGGGGTCATGGAGACGTGCTCGGACATGAGGAAGGCTGTCAGCTCTCGAGAAATGTTCAGAATTTTAATTAATACCCTACACTTATCAATTATTGTTGTTTGACTCTTTCAGATAGATTATACAACATGTGTTGTCAGTATTGAAATTGGGCTTTAAAAAATAATGGCAACTTACAACACAAACAACTAAAGTTATTCTTATTGCAAGAAGAAAGCTCTGCAACTATAGATGAAAACAGGAAAAATGTCTTAGGTTCTATGGCAGGCCGTCTTAACATTTAATCGAACCACACTCCTGTCTGTATTTACATTTTAGATGTTTATAATAGCATTTCTCCTAGTCAAAATTATATTCTAACTAGTCAGAACTGTAATTAAAGATATTCACAATAACATTCTTACTTGTAGCAATTGTTTTTCAAGATATGTACAACTTTGATTGTACAAGTCGAAACTAAATTTAAATCCTTAAATAGTATAAGTGGCCGTTTTAAAGGTCCCATGGGATGTCACTTTATGAGTTTCTTTCTAACATTAATATGAGTTCCCCTAGCCTGCCTATGGTCCCCCAGTGGCTAGAAATGAAATTCCTTTTTCATAATACGGGCACTTTAAGACAGCAGGTGTGGTGAATACACTACCACTTTGGCAAAAGCGACAGCTAAAAATCAACACAAAGTGAAAGTTACATATAGCCACTTTAATTATTAAGAAGAAGAAAAAAATAAATGTAGAATATTGTATAGGATGGGCGCCCGGATAACTCAGTTGGTAGAGCAGGTGCCTATATATAGAGGGTTCCTCCTCGATGCAGCGGGCCCGGGCTCGACTCCAACCTGTGGCCCATTGCTGCGTGTCATTCCCCCCTCTCCCCTTTCATTTCTTCAGCTATCCTGTCAATAAAGGCCCAAAAATGCCCCCAAAAAAAGATGAATATTGTATAGGATGAGTCGGAATAAACAATGGCTGCAGAGCGAAAAGATTTTTATACATCAGCAACACTCAGGAGGGTGACACTACATTACAAAACTAGGCCAGTAACGTGCTAAATAAAATGAATAAAATGAAACTTATTTCATAAAAAAAAAACATTGCATATATTACTTTTCGAATTTTATTTTTTATTTTATTCCTTTGTATTATTAACATTAATCTGCACTTAAACAGGCAGCTTGAAAGCAGTTAACAGATGTTAAACAGATGTGACCGGAGTCAACGAGCCAAAGGGTTAGGGTCTTTCCCACAAATAAAAAAAAAGAAATAAAAAAGACAATTGACAAACAATGACAATAGATACTACTAAAAAAATGAACACAGCATTGCAGCACCGATAAGTTGACAATGATTATTACATTTATATAATAGTCTCGCATTGCCAGACCCTCCTCCACAGCGCTGCGGAGGAGGGTCTGGCTAGTCCACACAGCGTTCCGGGATGGGAGAAAAACGTGCTCTGGTTTATTGCCATTTCTATATACCAATCACAATCGTCATGGGCGGTGCTTAGCACTGGACACAATGACGGCGCCTCTGCAAAATAGCCTCGGGAAGGAACTTGTTTTGGTGGAACGGTTACGTTTAAAGGTTGTTTTAGTCGTACGACAGAAAACTCAGATTGGACAGATATGGTGTTTACCCACTGCTAGTACCAATTTTGTTTCAAAAGAAGCTGGAGGCAGCATAAAAAAACACAGCTGGCTAAACTATTTAAAAATGGCGGGTTAATTCAGGACGCAAAAATGACCACGCCAAGACACACTACTATTGGCCAGGCGTCCATGCTTACGCAAGGTAACGTAGCCCAATTTGTACAGGTCCTATCCCCTGACCAATCGGCTATCCTAACCATAACCACTCGAGGTCCAATGCCTAACCCCAACCAATCGAGCTGCTATTGAAGGGCGGGTCTTGACGTGGACCATAGTAGGATTCGTAATTTTGCGTTCAGGACCCCCGTCTGTCGCTAGCAATGATGACGCAGTGATTAGTTTCCACGTCACCTTTTGGTATCGCCTCAGCTCGCTTGGAACCTCGACGGAGGTGATACTAAAAAGTCGAGGCGAGTGGAGCAGGTACCATGTAATGGAAATACCGCCATAAGTCTGGTCTAGCTGTCTGGATTTACCCTGCAGAGATCTGAGGAGCAGGTAACCATAGTCCTCACAAATCCACCAGAGGTTAGAACGCCAACACAGAGGAAGCGGGAGGTAACGGACATCTGGCAGAATTTCAGGCGGCACCTGAACAATCCTGGAAGTGAAACGCCGTCGATATAGACTAATATAAACCCAACCTACTTTTGCGAAATGAATCCAGTCACACCTCTGTCACAGAATATGGATACTCAGAAGAAAAAACGATAAGAGAAAGGAAGCAGGACAGACAGAGAGTGAAAGCCAGCTGTGATTGATTTCAGCTGTAATCTCACTAACTCATCTCCTGACATCTCTCTCTCTCTCGCTCTCCATCTCTCCATCTCTCCATCTCTCCATCTCTCTCTCTAACAGACTCTCCGTCCATTAAAGCCCAGTCGGGTCCTGGCTGAGCAGCTGTGAAGAGACAAAGCATTTATCAGCTTGTCAGCTCTTGCTGCCTGTTATTCCAGACAGACTGTGGAGCTGTCCCAGACCCAATAACTCTGACTGAGGAGAGCTGGCACTACATGACACAAATACACACACACACACACACACACACACACACATTCAGTCCATATACACAGTGGCTGCATCTCATAGCCCTTATATGACAGCTCCTCGATTCCTCGGTCCTTGGCTGAACCGGAAGTTGTTCTGTCCCTCCTCGGTGAATGCCGTCTCAAAGCTCTTACTTCTGCCCCGAGGACCGAGGACCGAGGACCGAGGAGCCATGAGGATACACCAGAGCAGCCTTCCTGGAAGACGTGCAGCTGGAGGAGTTCCTAACTCCGCCCATACAGCTGACGCTTCAGAGGAAAGGACGTCATCCCCCAAAAACAGTGTTTCTCAAACTTTTTCACATCAAGGACCTCTAAACCGACACAAATTAGACCACTGGCCCCCTACCTCAGTGTTTCTCAGAGGTAGCCTACGTGTACCCCTAGGGTTATTTTGGAGGACTGCAGGGGGTACGTGACATTTTATTTGCTTAATATTTTTCAGTTAAAAGGCTGTAGTTACTTGTACTGTCTTACTTACTTGTCGCTGTTTTTGAAGTCTGTCACCTTTTTTTTAAGGTTTTGTCGCTTGTTTTGACCTATTCTTGCCTTTCTTCCTTACATTTTTCTTCTGTCTTTTTTTTCTTCTGAAAGTTTTTGCCTCTCCGTGAACCATCACCTTATCGTGGTGGAGAGGTTTGTGTGTCTCTGTGAACCTGAGGGCTGTGTTGTCTGGAGCTTTGTGCTCCTGGTAGGGTCTCCCAAGGCAAAGTGGTCTCAGGTGAGGGGCCAGACAAAGAATGGTTCAAAAACCCCAATGAAAAAGCTAAGCAGAGATGGAGTGACCCTGCCCGGAGGAAGCCCGGGGCCCCGCCTGGAGCCAGGCCCAGACGGCGGGCTCGTCGGGCGAAGCGCCTGGTGGCGGGTTTGCCACGGAGCCCGCCGGGCACAGCCCGAACAAGCTACGTGGCAACTCCCTCCATCCCATGGGCCCACCACCTGTGGGAGGAACCGTTGGGGTCGGGTGCAATGCCACATGGGTGGCAGTGAAGGTCAGGGGCCTCGACGGACCAGACCCGGGCGGCAGACGCTGGCTCTGGGGACGTGGAACGTCACCTCTCTGTGGGGAAGGAGCCGGAACTGGTGCGGGAGGTGGAGCGCTACCGTTAGATCTGGTGGGGCTTACCTCTACGCACAGTCTTGGTTCTGGAACCATACTCCTGGATAGGGGTTGGACTCTTTTCTTCTCCAGAGTTGCCCAGGGTGTGAGGCGCCGGGCGGGTGTGGGTATACTCACAAGCCCCCGGCTGAGCGCCGCTGTGTTGGAGTTTACCCCGGTGGACGAGAGGGTCGCCTCCCTACGCCTGCGAGTTGTGGGGGGGAAAACTCTGTTGTTTGTGCATATGCACCAAACAGGAGTTCGGAGTATTCGGCCTTCTTGGAGACCTTGACTGGAGTCCTGCATGGGGCTCCAGTGGGGGACTCCATTGTTCTGCTGGGGGACTTCAACGCACACGTGGGCAATGATGGAGACACCTGGAGAGGCGTGATTGGGAGGAACGGCCTCCCTGATCTAAACCAGAGTGGTTGTTTGTTGTTGGACTTCTGTGCTAGTCATGGATTGTCTATAACAAACACCATGTTCGAACATAGGGATGCTCATAAGTGTACCTGGTACCAGAGCACCCTAGGCCGAAGGTCAATGATCGATTTTATAATCGTTTCATCTGATCTGAGGCCGTATGTTTTGGACACTCGGGTGAAGAGAGGGGCAGAGCTGTCAACTGATCACCATCTGGTGGTGAGTTGGGTCAGAGGGTGGGGGAAGACTCTGGACAGACCTGGTAAGCCCAAACGTGTAGTGCGGGTAAATTGGGAACGTCTGGAGGAGGCCCCTGTCCAACAGACTTTCAACTCACACCTCCGGCGGAGCTTTTCGTGCATCCCTGTGGAGGCTGGGGGCATTGAACCCGAGTGGACAATGTTCAAAGTTTCCATTGCTGAAGCTGCGGCGAGGAGCTGTGGTCTTAGGGTCTTAGGTGCCTCAAGGGGCGGTAACCCACGAACACCGTGGTGGACACCGGTGGTCAGGGAAGCCGTCCGACTGAAGAAGGAGTCTTTCCGGGATATGTTATCCCGGAGGACTCGGAGGCAGTTGCAGGGTACCGAAGGGCCGAAGGGCTGCAGCCTCTGCCGTGAAAGAGGCAAAGCAGCGGGTGTGGGAGAAGTTTGGAGAAGACATGGAGAAGGACTTTCGGTCAGCACCAAAGTGCTTCTGGAAAACTGTTCGCCACCTCAGGAGGGGGGGGGAACCATCCAAGCTGTGTACAGTAAGGATGGGACACTGTTGACCTCAACTGAGGAGGTAATAGGGCGGTGGAAGGAGCACTTTGAGGAACTCCTGAATCCGACTAATACGCCCTCTATCTTAGAGGCAGAGCTGGAGGATAATGGGGGATTGTCGTCGATTTCCCAGGCGGAAGTCATTGATGTAGTCAAACAACTACACAGTGGCAAAGCCCCGGGGATTGATGAGATCCGTCCAGAAATGCTCAAGGCTCTGGGTGTGGAGGGGCTGTCCTGGTTGACACGCCTTTTCAACATTGCGTGGAAGTCTGGGATGGTGCCAAAGGAGTGGCAGACTGGGGTGGTGGTTCCCCTTTTTAAAAAGGGGGACCAGAGGGTGTGTGCCAATTATAGGGGTATCACACTTCTCAGCCTCCCTGGTAAAGTCTACTCCAAGGTGCTGGAAAGGAGGGTTCGGCCGATAGTCGAACCTCGGGTTGAGGAGGAACAATGCGGATTCCGTCCTGGTCGTGGAACAACGGACCAGCTCTTCACTCTCGCAAGGATCCTGGAGGGAGCCTGGGAGTATGCCCAACCGGTCTACATGTGTTTTGTAGATTTGGAGAAGGCGTATGACCGGGTCCCCCGGGAGATACTGTGGGAGGTGCTGCGGGAGTATGGGGTGAGGGGGTCTCAGCCCAGTGAGATAAAACTGCCCAGGTCTTCAGCACTCAGTGGATCGGTTCGCAACTGAGTGTGAAGCGGTTGGGATGAGGATCAGCACCTCTAAATCTGAGGCCATGGTTCTCAGCAGGAAACCGATGGAATGCCTTCTCCAGGTAGGGAGTGAGTCCTTACCCCAAGTGAAGGAGTTCAAGTACCTTGGGGTTGTGTTCGCGAGTGAGGGGACAATGGAGCGGGAGATTGGTCGGAGAATTGGCGCAGCGGGTGCGGTATTGCATTCAATCTATCGCACCGTTGTGACGAAAAGAGAGCTGAGCCAGAAGGCAAAGCTCTCGATCTACCGGTCAGTTTTCGTTCCTACCCTCACCTATGGTTATGAAGGCTGGGTCATGACCGAAAGAACGAGATCCAGGGTACAAGCGGCCGAAATGGGTTTCCTCAGGAGGGTGGCTGGCGTCTCCCTTAGAGATAGGGTGAGAAGCTCAGTCATCCGTGAGGAGCTCGGAGTAGAGCCGCTGCTCCTTTGCGTCGAAAGGAGCCAGTTGAGGTGGTTCGGGCATCTAGTAAGGAAGCCCCCTGGGCGCCTCCCTAGGGAGGTGTTCCAGGCACGTCCAGCTGGGAGGAGGCCTCGGGGAAGACCCAGGACTAGGTGGAGGGATTATATCTCCAACCTGGCCTGGGAACGCCGATCCCCAGTCGGAGCTGGTTAATGTTGCTCGGGAAAGGGAAGTTTGGGGTCCCCTGCTGGAGCTGCTCCCCCCGCGACCCGACACCGGATAAGCGGACGAAGATGGATGGATGGATGGAAAGTTTTTGTCTCTTTTTTCGAAGTTTGTCGCTTATTTGAATTTGTTTGTCACTTTTGTCGCCCTAGTGTCGCCTTCCTTCTTTCTAACATGTTTTTTTTTCTAAGTGTTTATTACTATTTTCGACCTATTCTTGCCTTACTTCCTTCTTTCTACCATCTTTTTCCAAAGTTTTTAAAGTTTTTGTCGCCTTTTTTCATCAGCATTTAAATGATTTCCAAGGCTGTTGTTTAGTAAATCTATCACTGACATCGCTGTATTGTTCCTCTTTATGTAGAGTTTTTTTTTTTTTTCTACCAAAAATTATTAGGGGGTACATGCTTAAAAAAAAAACAGTTCGAAGGGGGAACATGATTGAAAAAAGCTTGAGAACCACTGCCCTACCTGATATAATTTTTCCTTTTAGATGTTTTATTACAGAAAAGTGAATGATGTTACTTATGGATGAAATTATAGTGAAAACAAATGATTCCCCTTTTTGTTGGTGACCCCCTGGAACCCCTTCAAGGACCCCACTTTGAGAACCACTGCTCTAAAACGCGTTTGTTCGTTTCCTCGCCCTCCTCCCGGGCCTCCTCGGTTCGGAGGGACTAAGAGGAAAGGAAGCAAGTGGAGGACTCGAGGAGGCCATTTCAGGGTTTATGAGATGCAACCATTGTTTAATATATACGTTAAAAGACTTTTTTTAAGGCCTTTACTTTTATGGGTCAGCTGAAGGAATGAAAGGGGAGAGAGGGGAGGGGGGAGGGGGGTTGGACATGTATCAGAGGGCTGCAGGTCCAACCTGCAGCCGCTGCATTGAGGAGTTAACCTCTACACACGTGCTTGCGCTCTACCAGGTGAGCTACCCAGGCGCCTGACACACAAGTTTATAATAAGAGGTGGCGCTGATAACAAGACACAGAAACAACAAGCTTGCACACAGACAGTTCTGTCTGCTCACAAACACACCTCAATGTGAAAGACAGACAGACAGTCAGTTAACATGCTGACAGACATGCCGATGGTCTGAGCGACACTGGGCGAAATAAAGAGCAAAGCCAGCCACCTGCTCCACAGCAGCCATGCAGGAAACTTGGACCCAGGGCGCCATCTAGTGCACAAACCCACAATCACAGAGTGTGTAATGCATAAGAGCCAGCATCTTCTCTTTAATCATGAAGACGTTTTCCAGTCCCCGATCCCCAAAGATACCAGGAAAATATCCAGGTCTGCATGCCTTTTACGGGCCTTTATGTGGTCCCTGCAGGGCAAACTGCTGCTTTCCCATAGACCTCAATGTGAATATGCAATTAGTCTCGCATTGCCAGACCTGTCTCCACAGTGTTGTGGAGGAAGGTCTGGCTACATTCTGGGATAGGAGGGGGAAAAAAAACACAGTTTTTTTGCATTTCTTTAAACCAATCACAATCGTCTTGGGCGGGGCTAAGCTCCGGAAGCAGCGACGGTGGCTCTGCTAAATCGTCTCGGGGAAGGAACTTGTTTTGGTGACGCGCAAAAAAAAAAAAAAAAAAACATCACGTACAATATTAAATAAAGTAAGCTACACAATACAGTAAAGTGAGATATTTAAATGAGCTGGATACATGCTTAAACGTCATTTGCTCTTACCAGTGTATCTCCGTGTGTACTTCGTCCAGCAATCCCACCAACCAGTCCCAAAACGTCCCAGTTAGAGAGGAAATGTCCCGAACATATTCTTTGTAAATCTTTACAATCGTTCCCCGAAAGAACCAAGCAGGCCTGCCTTGTCGCACGATTCAAATTTTCTTCAGAACTGGCCTTTTTCAGCGTGTAGTTCGCTGGCTCGAAGTTTGTTGTTGTTGTTTCCCGAAGCGAACAAGAACGGCAGCACACAGAGAGCGGAAGGTGAGGGACATCCGGCGCCCGGCTCACAGATGTCAGGTTATTATCCTGTAAATGTACTGTTGTTAATCCACGCACCACCAGACCTGTCTCCACAGCGCTGTAGACCACACCTCAGCCCGCTGAGACCCAGAGGACTAAACTTAAAATCAGTGTTTGAAGAAAAAGAATGTTTCTGGTGATCTATTTCTCTGTGAAATGAGTCTGTAGTATTTGGTTTGAATGTAAAGCCAGCGTTGCAGACCAATATTAGTCAAGTCAAGTCAAGTCAAAGTTTATTTATACAGCACTATTTATACAGACAAGCTGACCAATGTGCTTTACTGAGCAATAGAATATCACACGACAGACAAAACAAGAAAAATGTAAGAACAAATTAAACACTATTAAAAGCAATTGAATAGAAGTGTGTTTTCAAGAGTGACTTGAAAACTGACAAGTCAGAAGCAGAGCGAATATTAGTAATATTAGTATAGTATAGACTGAGATGGGTTCAAATCACATAACTGTTTAGTGGAAAAGATACCAAAGGCTCAATTTGTCCGTGGAAATATACGTTGTTTTTAGCTAATAGCAACGTAACAGGGTTATAAATCAGGGTTCGTACACCTTTTCCAAGGTCAAATTCAAGCACTTTTCAAGCTCTTTCAAGGTCCATTTTAAAGCTTTTTCCAGCACCTTACACCACCGTAAAATATATACCAATACATAGTCAAAATTATTATTTAGTGTTTTTGCAGCTAGGTCATTCTGGGTCAAAATCCAGGAAAACTGTTGCTGCACCCTCTTAGATTTTGCTCAAAGTTTATGCTACCCTTAATTTCAGTCTTTTCACACTTTTTTCCAAATCTAGGGCATGCCGTACAAACTTGTAATGGTTCAGTCACATTGACATGTTTGTCTTCCACCCTACAAAGTTTGGACTGCCTATGAATAAATATCCAAATATTGCTTCCCAGATAATGTGATTTTCAGGCTGTAAAACTGAAGTCATTTCAAGGGCTAAAATATGAAGACATAGGATTTGAACAGAAATATTTTACAGGCCTTGGTTTTTATTCATACACAAGACACACAATACCAACAAACCATCGGTCATGCCCTACAGCGCTGCTTTTCCCTCCCTGTCTCCAAACCTGCGCTCTCTTCCATAATCAGAAGAGCTCTATTGCTTGGCACTGATCTCCAACAGTAGCAGGGAGGAGGAGGAGGTATGAAGAGCGAAGGAGAGATCACTTTAACAAAGGAAGGACATTGAGAGGAGGAAGTGATGTTTAGTTTCAGAGTTGAACAAGCTGCACTTTTCTCTTCACAAGTCTCGTCCTCTTCCTTCCTGTGTTTCCTTCTCCCGTGTTTTTCTTCTCTTCCTCCACCACTCTCTTCTATTCTTGCTTCTCCTCTTCCATTCGTGTACTTTCTGTCTTGTATTTTCTATCTCTCACGTGTTCTTGGTGCTTTGCCTTTTATTATTTAGCACCTGTTGACCATAGAACAGAAAACCTCGTCATGTGAACCACACACACACACACACACACACACACACACACACACACACACGATAGTCCTGACAGAATCACACACTTCAGAATGCTGACGCATGCATCCACAGGGTTCCAGATACTGTATTCATGAAGACTGTATTCATACCACTACACCTAATGACTATTTTATGTCAGGATGAGAGGAAGAGCAGAGAGGATGGGAGGCCAGAAAGTATCATAATACTTAATAATTGCTGGTCACTCACTGACATTTTTTTCATGGATCCTAGTGTATTACAATTCTCATAGTAATACATTGTAGCCTATTATTTAAAATCAATTTAGTGTTTAGAGTGAGTAAAGTTTACATTAATGAAATGTAAATGTCTATCATTCAGTAGTGTCAAATTGGAGTACCTTACCAGTGCTATCCTATAAACCATTAATTACTGTATACTCTCCCTTTTCACCTTTTTATTATTAGCCAACATTTGAAGTGCAGTTTTATCTCACGTTCAACTTTGCACATTTAATAGGACTAATGTCCCCAATAAAAGAAAATACCTTAAGTACCTTACCCTCAATCATTTATAATTAGAAAGTTTCTTAGTAACTCAAGAGTATTGTACTTTATGATTGTTCTGATGCATTCCTTTGTTTATTCTTTGTGGATGTAGTAAAAACTTTGTCATCTTAATAATTTCTCTGCACTTCAAAGTGCTCATTTCTTACATCTGTTATTATTGCTGGCTGTTTGTATATCCTTACACAAAAATAAATGTTATGATTTTTCACACTTTTCTGGCACTGAGATTAGACATTCAAAAAAAAAATTGTTAAACAATACGAAAGAAGAAATAATCAAACTGAGGAATACTCTCAGGGCCAGATGTACGTACATTTGCTTAAAGTAGCGTTATCTGCGCCATGGCCAACCCGCAGAAAGCGCACGCTGTGATACATAAGCTTATGTCAGATTTACCAAACCTGCAGTTCATCGGGTAATCAGCGCCTTTTTCTGCCCACTATACCATAAATTGTGCGCATTTAAAAGCACAATTGAATGGGCCTCCTTCTCTCTTTCTATCATGGATCAGCCACCAAGTCAGTCAAAACCAAGATTTAGCAATAAGAAAGTTGATCTGCTTGTTCGTGAGGTAACAGCTTGATGCGTGTTATTTCGGCATTAGTGGTGGGGAAATGTATGTATTGACTAGTGCGCTGTAGCAAAGCGTTAAGTAATATCCCCACTGCTGATGCTATGACTGTTTGAAATGATCCTGATGTCAATATTTGTAACGTAGCGAGGCGTTTAACAACTGCTGGAGTGGAATGTGAACGCTGAGTCGGAGATTCGATTACACCTGCTTTTAGGTGTGCTGTCACAGGTGCGGTTTTTGTACATACCGCAAAATACATAATTAGGCGCCTTCATGACCTGGCTCAGGTGGTCATAACAAAGAGGGGGACAACACCATGTTAAAGGTTTAAACAATACTTTATTAAACCAAATTCAATTCAATTTTATGTATCAAATCATAACAAGAGTTATCTCGAGACACTTTACAGATAGAGTAGGTCTAGACCACACTCTATAATTTACAAAGCCCCAACAATTCCAGTAGTTCCCCCAAGTGCAAAACTCCATATTAGGAAGAAACAGACAAGACCCAGGCTCTTGGTAGGCGGTGTCTGACGGTGCCTGTTGGGGGTGTGATGAACAGTGGCAATAATATTCACATTAAAGATAATGGAACAGTGACTTCCAAATTAAACCAAATTAGACCAAATTAACTATATACAGAATGGGATGTGGAAATCAGTAGCGACAGTGGCGTAGGGTGTGCATGAGTGAAATAGGTGCGCGTGTGTTGGTGCTGTAAAGTGTAAACTCAGCAAAAAGCAAACCTAGGACAACCTAACCAAACGTAACCAAACCTTGGTGGGCCTGTGAGTACAGCCAGAGCAGAGAGAAGAGACCGAGGACACTGCAGCCAGACCCAGCTGAGCTAATTAGTAACCTGCAAACAGGAAGCACAAGTTAACACTTAAATGACACCGAAGGGCATCACAGGCGCACTTTACGCTTCCCCCTCCCATCTCTTTATGGGAAACTCCCACTTCCCCCTTGCGATAGTACATCTGGCCCTCAGTCTGCGTCTTCAGGCAGGCAACAGCAGCATAGTGTTTTCCTGAACCAACTGAACAAGCGCTGGACTCCGCTCTTCTTTTCAACCTTAACCTGGCTGATTGTCAGGTCATCCTGCGGTGCATCATGGGTGATTGGAAGAGCCTGTAGAGCCGCAGTCACAGCTGAGTCTGGTTCTCTGCTGAGCTCCTCGATCACATCCTCACCATTCAGGACTAAAGTAATGACTGGCGGTTCAGCAGGGGGAGTCATGGGAAGTGGTGGAGATGTCCTCTTAGCAAAGTCGGCCTTTGGTGCAGGCTGCTCAGCTGGTTCAATCTGGCTGATTGTCAAACCACCCTGGACAACAGTGATGGTAGGAGGTTTATCAGCAGGGGTCACGGTAGGCGTTGGAGCTGAAGCCAGAAGAGAGTCTGGTTCTCTGGTCATCTTCTCGCTCAAGTCCTCACTATTCAGGGCTGATGCAGTCACTGTGGGTTCAGCAGGAGGTGTCGGAGGGGGTGGATGAGCTGTAGCCACAGGAGCTTTTAGGCTGGGCGGGGAGGAAAAAATCCTCCGTTTCATCCAAGTCAATATTTGGAGAAGATTTAGAACAAGTCGGAGAAGCGTGTGGAGGAGACAAGACATAAGAGTCAGGTTTTCTGGTGGTCTTTTCATTCATATCGTTACTATCCAGGACTGATGTCGTGACTGGATGTTCAGTGGCAGGGGTCAGAGGAAGTGGTGGTGATGACACCTCGGTAACGTCTGTCTCTGGGGTAAACTGCTCCGCTGGTTCAATCTGGCTGATTGTCAAACCATCCCGAATGACAGTGATGGCAAGAGGTTCATCAGTAGGGGGAACAGAAGATGGCAGAGCTGGAACCACAGCAGAGTCAGCTTCTAGGCGGGGCATAGAGGCAGAGGATACTGTTTCATCCAAGAAAATATTGGCAGCACTGGGAGTGGGTGGAGAAGACAAAACAGAAGATTCTGGATCTTGGATTGGTTCACCATCTTCCTCCAAACCAGGCTCCTCATTCAAATCTCCCGCCTGGGTGTGCTGGGTGCAATCATTTTTGGTGCTTGAATTTGCAGGCACATGAGTACCAGTCTGAGGCTGAAACAGCACAA
The DNA here is from genome assembly GCF_004354835.1 of Perca flavescens. Taxonomy (NCBI): domain Eukaryota; kingdom Metazoa; phylum Chordata; class Actinopteri; order Perciformes; family Percidae; genus Perca; species Perca flavescens. The sequence continues at coordinate 4,630,842 of NC_041335.1, forward strand.
GGATCTCTTTCACTGCAGCATCAACAATAGTGTTCAGCACCTCCGCTGCAAAGCAATTAAGCCCTCTCCTCAGGACGTCTTGAGGGTACATCTGCCTAACCGTTTCCTGGACAGACAGGACCATGTTGTCTCTGATGGACCGGGAGAAGTTGACCCGATGGTGCACAGTGGACAAAGCAGTGGAGACCCGGTCCAAAACAAACTTTGTGACACCAACAGCCATTTCACTGAGCTGCTGGGAGGGCATGTTGAGGAAGGTGCTTGGAGGAGGTAACCAGAAGCCCTGCAAGACTTTTGGAAGCACCTCCATCACCACATCTCTTGGGCCAAGCAGTTTGGAGCTGGGGGCCAACTGCAGCTGCTGTGTCCGGGTCTTGCCGTACTCCTGAGCCAAATTAACAAGCTTTGGATGTTGAAAACAAGGAGGGATGTCTTCTGGCGACTGGAGTAGCCTTCTGGCTTCAAACTCAATGTCTCTCATTTTCATGCTGTTGATTACCTCCCAAACCAGCATGAGAAGAGGCTTGGCATCTTCCTCATCAAAGTCCTCCAATTCAAACTCCCAGAGCTGCACTCTCACCGTAGCTTTGCTTTGCTCTACCAGCAGGTCTGTCATATCTTCAACAGTCACCTTAGATGGGATACTACTTTCCCGCTGAAGCCTCAAAAGTTCAATCACCAATGCAATATTGGTCTTGTAAGACTTCATATGCCAGCAGAGCTGCAAAGCGCGCTCGTATATGGTCGTGTCGAACAACACCCTGATGGGTCTGTAGATGCCTCAGCTTCCTTCAACGAACTCCGTTGGTAGGTTGTTGTCAGGCTGTATGTAGTGACAATGAAAAATTTCCAACGATTTCTAACAGTAGACTGGAGAGTAGAGAGTACTCAAACACAGTTAATTCAACAAGCACAAATGAACAGTACATGTTCAGGCTGAAGAGTATATTAAGAACGATTCTGATTGAATCATTGGAATTAACTTTTTAGAACTCTTGTCTTTAACAACTAAAGTCTTCTAGGATTTTTATTTTTTATTTTTAAATTTCAACACTACAAAACCATACTCAACCATTTTCACAGAAACTATCACAGTTATCAATTATCCTGAGGTCAATGTGCTGTGTTTTTACATTTATATGATATTGCATTACAACTCCAACAATAACACTGCTGTTTTCAATTATAATGACAGGGTTTATATTTCCAAACCATATTGGTGTTTTTTTGGAGGGAGGTGACAACAACAATATTAAATGCACAGCATTACACTGAATATTATATATATACACATGATGTTAATCTACATGACTCCATCTCTCTATAAAATCTTGAAATTGCAATGCAGGGGAAAATACATTCTATCCAACTTAATATAAATTGCCTCATTAATCAACTCTTTGCAGGTATAGGAGTCAAGCCAGGTGTTAAAGCAGACATATCATGCTTATTTTTAAGTTCATAATTGTATTTTGAGGTTGTACCAGAATAGGTTTACATGGTTTAAGTTTCAAAAAACACCATATTTTTGTTGTACTGCACACATTGCTGCAGCTCCTCTTTTCACCCTGTGTTCCTGTGTTGTTGCACCATTAGTATTTCAGTTATCCCTTTGTTAAAATTTAAGTCATAACCACCAAATCACAGAAACACAATGATCATTTTGCTGATTGTAGTTGGTCAGTAGTCCTCAGTCATTAAGCACATACATTCAGTTTTGTACCAAAGAGTAGGGCTGATCCCTCTTAGTCGATTAGTCGACTAATCGGTCGTTTTGGTCTTAGTCAACTTAGATTTCTTTAGTCGATTAGTCATGTTTGATGCTTTTTTTCATGCTGAATGACTTATTTCCAAGAAACGTACGAGCACATCTCTGGTAAACACAAGAATTAAAGTGGTGCTTTTGCATGACTCTTTGCGGAGAAACTCACATTTCCAGGTCTGTCGATTAAATCAACTAATCGATTTGTCGATACAATTGAATGAGTGTTAGTCGACTAAGAATTTCTTCAATCGATCACAGCCCTACCAAAGGCTGTGATCGGCTCCCGTGTTAACAGGTTAGAGCTTACACACTGCCTGCGTGACACGCACGTCTTCACCGCCGAAAACGCGCTGCGATGTTTGTCGTTTTGACACAAATACATAATTTAATAAATTACATTTTGAGGTTTGAAAGTCTCTAGGTTTTGACATAAATGCAGATATAAATGTAATTTAAAAAAAGAATTGATTTTCAAATATCGCACCTGTCAATACCGAACGGAATACTCCGTAGCCTATTTTGCCGTCAATTCTGCTGACGTTGTCTTTGCTGTAATCAGATCAGTATATATTTATGTTTAACATGAATTATACTACTGCTCGAGTGCAGTAAATCAATGGGAAACATTCATGTGTAGAGACAGGCTAGCAAGACATGTTTCTGGTGTGAAAAGACAGAAAAATCCACGCAGCTGACACGCAACAGAAACGCCACGCTCACGCCATGCAGCCATCGTGTGGCCGGCCTTAGCGTTTTAAAAATAGCAATTTTGATGCTATCAAAGTAGCGTCCCTAGCACTCCCATTCAAGAGGCCATCTGACTGAAAACGAAAATACGGTCAATCTTAAAAGTGGCATTTCTGTCCTAATTATACTTTTAAATGAAAGTTTTTGACCCGGGTACATTCACAAAAAGACCCTAGGTTGCATTTTGGCGAGAGTTACGCATTAAGCAAACCAATCAAGTTAATAAATGGATAAATATTAATCTAATCTAAATTAAAGCTCCATAAAATGTTTCCTAGAATAACAACCCCCCTCCAGGAGAAAAAGACAAACAGTGTGGTTTATGTGCGTTAGCATTTTAATTGGACAAAGCAAGAAAACATTGATTACAGTAGCAGAGTCATCAGTTCTCAGGGCTAACACCTCTCCAAACAAAAAGGGTCTGAAAATGTCCATAGGCACTGCCTAATTAAAAAGAGTATCTTGTCAGCTAAAAGAAACCAGCTCTATAAGGCAACAGTTACAATGTAGGCCTCCCCATTCCTCTGGCAAAAAGAGCAAGTGTAAAGTTTGAATCCACTCAGATTTTTTTTTTTTTTTTTATATATAAAATACTGGCGTTTCAATAGATATTTAAAAACCATCGTAAGTGTCAAACATGTTCACCCTTTAACGTTTGAATTGTGTCAAATTTTAAGTATGCACTGCATGGCAATGCTGTTTTATCCCTGCATGGAAGAATCGTGTGTTGCACTGTGCCAGTGTCACATTAGTTAGTGCCACTCTGCTACGTACAATGTTGGAGTTAACTGTCAAGTTATCAAAAAAAGAAAAAGAAAAAAGAAAGCAAGCACCCACAGTTAACAGTAGCATTTTTACTTTACATCGTTTCAAATGAATGAATGGTTATTTACACGTGGCGAGAAAGATTTGAGGCTGTCCGAAAGATATGAAGGAGAAATGGAATGCAAAAAGGAAAACACCTCTTGGTAGTCAAATTTGTCCAAGTACAAGAGAGGAAAAAACTGTGCAATATTTATCTGCCCTTACAGAGAAACAGCAGTGGCAACAATCCCTGCAATTGATTTTAATCCAAGAGAAAATGAGAAAAAAATTAAACAGATTTCCATTCCTCAAAAAAATAACTAAAGTTCATAACTTAGCACGACTCAGACTTTAACAGTTTATTTAAAAAAAAAAAAAAAAAAAAAAAAAAAAAAAAACTCGGCGGCTGTCTGAGAGGAAAGATGTGAAAATGGAAGCAATTTGTAAAACCAGGAAAAAAAAAATCCAAAAGTTTCTCCTTTACAGTTTTATACTCATTTACAGTTAACTTAAAAATGGTAAGAGCCCTGGTTCGTTGCCAGTCTTGCCTACCACAAAGGGTGTAAATACCTGTGTGGGTCAAATCACTCCTCCTTGACTCCCGTTACCCCACCCTGACCCACCCCCCACCCCCACGAAATCCCATTTACATCTCCTATAAGACGCCAACCTTCCCATTAGGTTCCACGTCCCAGTAAAAGTCTTAGTCCTGCCACAAGTGGAGGCGGTGTTACACAGCCCCGCAGGGTACCGTACAGCCAATAAGAGGCTGCGGGTTGACAAATCTCCCACCCTGCCCACTTATCAGTGTGTGGGGTATCCTGCGGCTCCCATACCGGGCTGGTTGGCTAGCATACTCCCATTCAATCCCTGTGTAGGCTCCATAACCCCACCGTTACTGATGGCGCTCATGCCAGTCCACCCAGCACTGGCCGGTAAGTGACTGCAAAAAACGAAGTAAAGAGAGAGAGAGAGAGAGAGAGAGAGAGAGAGAGAGAGAGAGAGAGAGACAGAAAGACAAATGCCAGCAGGTTAGAAGAGACAAGGCGAAAGGGAGCCAAAGGGACGGTTTATATTAGAGCTACTAAAATCTGGACAGGCTAGAATGCGAACAAGAAGGCAAACAAAGTTATCAGAGGTTGTGAGGGTGAGGCAGGCTGGGCAAAAATCATCAGGCTAGCAAAGAAAGTGGAGGGCTCTTTGGAGGTCATTTGATTAAACATGGGTGGACAAGCAGACATAGAGCATAGAGGCTAAGCGCAGCAAGCTAAATATTCCTTCCTAACCCCCCCTCCCACTCCCAACAACCAGCCTACAGACTGATAATCCACACTGTATACAACAGTGTGGCTTATCTTGACTCCTTTTGCAACACTTCTACATTTGGCCACAAAGTGGAGCAACAAAAAGGAACGTAAATTCCCACCCAATTCACACGTTGTCTTTTAGGATTCATGTAATTAAACTAAATTCTAAGTTCAGTGTGGAGAGAAGGCAGCTTATATAGGATAGAAACTCTCCAAATTTCAAGTCAAGCGAGGCCTAGCCTCTTTCTCTGGAATTGTGCATTTACTGTACATTCAAAAATCACACCTTTGTACAGAGCCTATTTATACAGCTGGTCACCAAGAAGTTTAGACTGTCAACAACATATGGCCTCTCCTTTATTTGTCTTGGGTGCACAATATGTCACTGCACATAGGTTGTCTAAATAAAAACAAAATTTGATAACAACCTACAAAAAGATATTTAACATGTCCTACTGACATTCATATACAGATGAAATCCTCAAGATAAATGTAGAAATAGAAATCAACGAAATCAAAAAGGAAAATAATGTAAAAAGCTATGACATGAACGTAGACATACAAAAGAAACCAACAAAAAAACAACAACTGAACAGTCTTACAGAACACAGTCCTTACACACAGTAGGCAATCGTACAAAAAGGGAAGTGAATTCTTCATTAACAAATTTAGCCAGGTGTGGACAGGAAGGGACAACTTTGTTCTGGGCTTTTAAGCATTTATCTTGTTGAGCCACTGTAGTCTGTTACCTTTAAATCTAAAATTCACGAAATAAAGCTTTAGCAAGTTCAAGCCAGTTTTGTTTTTTTTCCTTTTCTTCTTACAATCATTTTTGGAACAGACTACAGTTTTGAACCATTATGGGCTATAATTCAAGTGACAAAAACATTTTTGGAACAGACCCCTAGGATGTGATGTGCACAGTGAGCAGTTGTGACACACTGAAACATGATTTACAACAAAATTAAAGTTCAGATTGTCCTGTGTGTGTGTGTGTGTGTGTGTGTGTGTGTGTGTGTGTGTGTGTGTGTGTGTGTGTGTGTGTGTGTGTGGGAGGGGACTTATTTCTCAATCTCCTCGAGATGAGTGAATTGAGGGGCTGTGGGGTTGGGGGCACAGCTCCCTGGTGTGGTTCTCGCTGCACCGGTCTTGCAGGGGGGACTCTGGTGGTGCTGGAGTAGAAGGAGGCGGTGAATGGGGAGCCCTGTGCACACCGTGCTACTTACTTGAAGCCCTGCTGGTTCCAGGCCTGGCCGTAGACGCCGTAGGTGGGGACCTGCCACCCATTCGGGACGTACTGGCTGATCTGGGGCCCGTTGCCGTACCACTGGCCCCACTGGCCATAGTGCTGGGCTGCCGCAGGGAAGCTCATCTTGCTCTGCTGCAGGGTCAAGTACAACAAGTACGGTTTAAGACAGCAGTTAGTTTATATGTTTTTATATATATATATATATATATATATATATATATATATATATATATATATATATATATATATATATATATATATATATATATATATATATACACACATATATACACACACCCACACCCACCCCCCCCCCCCCCCCCATGGGGACTGCAGAAGGAAGCATTAGCCAACTCTGGTACAAAACATCTTTTTGTACATTGTCCCTGACAAATAAACTAATTAAATAAATGATAAAAGTTATTTAACACTTGTGTTGTCTTTCCGTCGACCGTGCAACTTTTCCCCCCACGTTTTTGAAGCCATTTCTCTTTTCAACGTTCTTTTATACATTTTCTTTCTCCAAATGCTAAACCCAAATTTCTGATATAGATAGAAACATTGGGGTCAAATTTGACGCAAACTATATGATAACGGAAGAAAAGGAAAACTGCTCAAATACAAGAAGCCTGTGTTTTCTTATGAATTAACCAATATATCTGTAAATCATAAAGAATAAATATATAATAATTAGATCTTTCACATGCCATTCTGGTGTTTATCCATACAGGGAAATTTCATGACTTTCATTTCCTGCTAGGAACTTGCAGCATTTCTAAATGGATAACCAACTGGACAAACATTAGGTCACCATGTTCAGACGCACCATTTACTGATAGAGCAGTCTTCAGTATTCAGGGACAATGTATTCGTCACATTTTTACTGTATAAAAAAAAAGCTTCGGCTTTAAAGCCGAAGCTTTAAAGTCACAATAAAATGGGGGAAAAAATAAAATACTTGTTTTATGTTCAAAATACATGCACTAATATTTGACATGGCTAATGTCCCATCGAAATGCTTCATGTAAAGCTCATACGTACATTATGAGGTCCATCACTTCCTGGGTTATGGTATCAGCTGATGCTATACGTTATACAGACCAGGGATACACAGCAGCACCAACTTACATTTGTCATCTAATGGTTGGCTGTCTGTATACAGCGTGTACAGCACAGGTGTCCTTACCTGGGGTATAGGCATCTGCTGCATCGGGTTCATCATGTCCGGGGTCTCTTTTCCCCAGTAGCATTTGACTATGTGGCCCTCTATTGAGGTGCCATTCACTGACACAATGGCATGGGCTGCTGACTCATGGGAGTTAAACCTGGACAAAGACAGGGGGTGCGTGAGTAGAGGATTCATACATTTATTAGAAAGACTACAGTATGTAGTTACTTATACATAGGGTTGGGTATCGTTTGGTTTTTTCCAATACCGGTGCTAAAACGATACTTTTAAAAACGGTGTCGGTGTCTAAACGGTGCCTGAACAGATGCTTGAAAAAAAATAGGGGAATAGGGTATTTTACAATCGCTTTGAATGCACCACGAGGCTTGCTAGTTTCAGGTGTTTTTCCGACAACGGCAGCTGCACAGTTGCTCAACGTCCCGCTGTTGAGACTCCTCTACAGTGTAATACAGACACCCTTAACACCGTTTAGCTGTCAGCATTTTAACGTGATAAAAATGTTTAATTCAGCTGCTAGCTAACGGTAGGCTAACTTTAACTGCCGTCAAGCGAAGCGTTAACTAGCGTCACGTGCGGCGATGCTCCGGTTGCCTCCAACGTCTGTTTCAGAGCATCAGAGAGAAGCGCAGGCATTTAAGTAGCACCGAAATCCGCGTTACAATTCGGTCCCGTAGATACCGGTCGTTTAGGCGCCGGTGCCGTATTAGCACCAGGTTTTGGTACCCAACCCTACATACACAAAACAATTCATTCTACAATGCAAGCATCTAACAGACATTTTATCTAAATACCCGGGGAATGTAAGTAATCATTCCAATTATTCTTGCCGTCTGCAAACAGGAGACCACAAACAATGTATGTGGATAAAATGCACGCCGTTTATATGTTTGAAAACATGTTATTTCCAGCAGTTCTCAACGAGGGCCTCAGTGCCCAGAGCACTGCAGGTTCTCTCCTACCTTGTGGTAAATTATAATCTCCCTACATTCACAGTGGCAGCCCTTGATTATATGGCCTAGAACATAATTCAGCAGGACCGCAGATGGCTGAGGACCGGATTGAAAAACAAATGGTGCACCATTCTTTGAGCTTGCTTTAAAGGAAAAAGGTTACGTAAACACAAGACTTCCACATACCTCACAAATGAATAGCCTTTGTCGGGGAAAACTCTGATTTCCATGATTTGTCCAAAGGGAGAGAAAGTCTGTCTCATCAGTTGCTCTGAAGGCCAAACAGAAAGGGTACATCAGATATTGTTTCTACGTGGATTGATGAGTCATAAAAATACAAAATAAAAACTTTTGCTGCATAAGAAACGTTGCAAACCAAAATTCTCAGGTTCGAGTCTCCTGGTGGTTGCAAGTTAAATTCATAGCTCCATCACAATTTTGCTAACACTACTATTGGGCTTTAGAATGAGCTCTCTGAGCAGAATAAACTGTGCTAAGATTTTGTAATAAATAGATAACACGGGCATTATCTTATCTTTTCAGTTTAATCAACAATTCCCAATGAATGAATGAATGAATGAATACCGCCACCAGGTATTGTCTGTGTAGCCACAGCTTGAAATAGCTTACGTCTACATACAATAGAACTCCAAACTCTTTGAAGACATACTAACACACTGGGAGACATATTTTCACACAGATGAACACAGCCAGTAAAGTTTATTCGGAAATGTGACTTTATCATCTTTGGATTCCAAATACAGCATATCGGAGCATGCTCTGATTGGAGCATTGCTCCAATTAGATTTTTGCCTCGTCAGTATGACAAGCTGAGAGGATGCAGTGTTTATTCTAACTTTCTGTTGCTGCTGTTAGAGGTTAGACCCAGCGCTGCCGCCGTGAGCCCTGGTCCTGGCTGACTTGGAGTTACTACAGCTGCTCAATGAAGGTCCGTGTCTAGAGCTGCTGCCAGGCGTAGTAGTCTCCTAGCTCCGGACAGTGAGGCAGATGGACCGCGGGGTTGTTAGACAGCTACTTCTTGTCTAATTTAACAGTACATTTAGCAAATTAAGTGCCCCGTATCGCTCGGCTCCAGGCTACTGTAGCGCTTATATTTGTTGCGTGACGGCGCGAGCGCGGCTTCCAGGCGAACGCAGCCGTCAAGGCTTTTGAACTGCTGTCACGCTGCACGTGTTGGGCATCGTTGGGATTTTAACAATTCTGATTCCATATTCCGATTCTTCCTTTCAAATCAGGTTCTTATCGATTCCAATTCTTTGAGGGGTGGAGTCAAAACGGGGTCACATGCCTATTTTCACAAATAAGAGAAAAGTTGTTGCAGTTTGCAGTTTACAGGGCTTTTTCAATGTAAAATAAAGCCACACTAGAGCGCTGCTTACTGTGCTCCAAGGCTGCAACACAACAAGCGCCTGTCTGGCCACTTCGGAAACCAAAAGTTGAGCATATTAAATTGGGAAGCGATGATTTGAAATCGGTTCTCGATGCCCAATCCTATGCACGAGAGGAAAACTTGCCATTGTTTTTCCCATTAGCCACGGCTTTGCGTGTGATTGACGTCCCATCACGGTTCCAGTTACTCATCCTCAAAGTGGAGAGAGAGCGCCGAGAGCCGTGTTCTTGTGACTTCGTGACATTTAACCTTGCCGCCGCAAAATGTACACAAGCGGAAACACCGATACAGCACAGTGGCCGTGTTCATTTTCATGAGGGAATATATCATCCGCTGTTATGGTATGGCTCTTTTTCTACGACAACAATGGAGTTCTATCGAGTTATAAGATGTGGCTACACAAATTATACTTAATAGTAGGATACATTTTTTGTTGGCTTTGGCTTCACTGAAAGAATGCTGAATAATGATAAAAAGATCAAATAAAAACATTCATTCATATCTCTTTGAACCCTTCTGCTGCATTTACCTGATGCTACCGCTGTCAGTATCGTTATCATACTTGTAGTATTCATTACCTGTCAGTCCTGTGCTGACTCCGCCACAATACACAGTGCAGTTACTGGGACTGGACTGATTCACTACTTCATCAAAGGATAGGTGCTTGGAGTTACCTGCCGGGAGAGACGGGAGACATTTATCTACCGTGAATACATCGGTCCAACATCCTGTGTAAACAAGCAGAGCATGCGCAGTCACGATAACGCACTTTCATAGGTGGTCTTTGGGGCGGGGGGCTTCCTTGTGGCCCAGTTGGTTCGAATCTGTCTGCCTCCTAACCACTGACCGCCCATCTGCTGAATGGCGTTCTCTGCATCCTGGAACGCAGAAAGGAACGGGGTTATTCCATCGAGCTGGAGTGTAATAACGTAAAACAATCTCACATATATCCCTTGGGAAGCACAGAACCCGGTCATTTGTGAGGCCTGAAAATGTCTAATGCAACGCAAAGAAGGAAAACGGTTCTGTTTTTGGAGCATGTTGCTTTGATAATTCCCATACAGTAACAGCAGAAGTAAGTACGTTTATTTGTATAGCACCTTTCACAGATTAAAGTCACAAAGTGCTTCACAATAAAATGTAATGCAATACAACAAATTAAAATACAAGAAAATGTAAATACAAATAGAAAACAAACAGCCATAAAAACCCCTCAACTAAAAGCCTGCTTGAATAGCAGAGGCTTCCCAATTACAGGGACGTTGCACTAAGGTGTATCGTTAGGTCAGTCGTGTCTTTGTACTTGCCCATTTGTTGAAGAAAGAGACAAAGCCATAGCCTTTAGATTTCCCTGTAGCCATATCTTTCACAACACGAGCATCTCTGTGAACAAACACACCAATAGGAGTACATTATAAACATGCAGCACAACACAAAGCTTGACAGTACTAAAAAGGTGCGCTGCTCTCTGATGCTCTGAAACGGACGTTAAGAAACAACAGAAACGTTGCTGCATGTGCCGCTAGTTAACGTTACACTTGGCAGCGGGTAACGTTAGCCTACCGTTAGCCAGCAGCTGGATTAAACACGGTTTAAATGCTGACAGCTAAACGGTGTAAAGTGTGATGTAACAGTGTGCAGCTGCTGCTGTCGGAAAAACAACACCGACAGTATGTTTACTTAAAACTTGCCTCGCCAGTCTCGTAGTGCATTCAAGGTTATTGTAAAATGCCCCTTTCCCATCTAGTCGTTTTTGTCATCGGCACCATTTTAAAAGTATCGTTTTAACACTGGTATCCGGTAAAAATCCAAGCGATACCCAACCCTATATACAGTATATGTCATTACCCTCAATGTATGTAAACATTTAAGAATTCTATGATCACTTTCTTTATAGGTTTTATAGGTATGAGGCAGAACAGTGGATAACAATGCATCCCGTTCATTTTCTATTGTCAATCCGTGATTCAAGTATCTTCATCAGTAACTCTTGATACTTACGATATCCTGCCAAATGGACCGAAGGCAGCTTTGACGTCTTCTGTAGTTATTTCTGGGCTGAGGTCTCCAACGAAGACGTGAAAGTGATCTATTGGGATGGGGGGGGTTGACATGGTTTAGACATGCTGGGTGTTACTAGGGATGCTCGATTATGAAAAAAAATAAAGAATTGTTATTTATATTGTTATTTATTTATTTATTTATTTTATATATATATATATATATATATATATATATATATATATATATATATATATATATATATATATATATATATATATATATATATATATATATATATTGAAACTTCTGCAATGATGTTGCAATTATTTAACTTAAAGAAACACTAGAGAACTTTCCCCTCTTCGGTCCCCCTACAGGTTGGAAGCAGAATTGTCCCATTATGTCTCATTCAAACTACAGTTTTGCAACCGCAAAACTGTAGCTTTATACTTTTTTCCAGATTGTGACTTCCTGTCTAGAAGTGCTGATTGTATCGGGGAAGGACGACAGGAGAGTCAGGTTGGCAAAAACCACATTCCACACAAGTGAATGAAGGGAATTTTGGGACTACATAATAGTATGTAAACATATATGCAAATCTTTTCCATGTAATTTTTTTTTCCCCAACTCATTAACATATTACTTATAAATTAGAGGTGTCCAGTGTATTAATGTCATGAATTGCAATTATCCCCAGTGACAAGCCCTTGTACTTACTACTTGTGTCTTTTTTCTGGCTGGTTGGCGTCGTGGCCCAGTTGACTTTGACCTCCTGTGGAGAGGGGCGGAGAAAGAACAGGCCAGGTGGGGTATGTTTACATCATTTACATTAAAACCTGGTAACCTCAACTATAAGTAGTAGTGCTGGGCGGTATACCGATTAATCCGGTATACTGGTTTTAATTTCCCGTACAGTATACATTTTTTCACATAACGCCACAGCGGTGTTATACCCGCGAAGAGCACTACTGCTAGATGGACAGGAAAAGGGGGAGAGAAAGAGGGGGTGACACGCAACAAAGGGCCGCAGGCCGGATTCGAACTCGGGCCGCTGCAAAGGACTCTGCCTACATGGGGCACACACTCTACTGGGTGAGCTAGAAGCCGCAACCAACACAACTAACTCTCTTTGAACAGGGTAAAACACCATGGTACCCAACAACTTGGGACACTAATAATTCTACATTTACAAATTTACACTGCCTAACGGAATGCTGGGTAACGTTACAGCTACTAGCTAGCCAGTCTGTTAAAAGCTGGGAGAAGCTCCGTCGCTTCATTCAACAACAGAAAAGAGAATGAAGAAAGAGACACCGAGACGCACCAGAAGAACGTGTGCCCAATAGAGGGGCTGTCTGCGGTTTTGGAATTTTTGTTTAAATTTTTTTTTGACAAAGTCAGTGTTGTCGTCTCTGGTGCAAACAACTTACCGTTACTCGGTCACCTAAAGCAACCGGTGGAGCGACACTACGAATGGAATAACGATCAACCTATGCAAGTACATGGTCACGCTACAGACAGTGCAGAAAGACGGGTTCAGAACAATGATTAAAACACTGGATTTGAGGTACGTTGTGCCGGGGCGAAAATACTTCAAAGATCCTCATAAAAGCAGGCTAAGAATAGCATAGATTAAAGTTCAACGCCTGACTTAAATGAACCTAACAAAATCGGTCAGGGCTAAAGCGGTTCCATACCCGTGGCATGTGGATTTACATGGGTTACTGCCCCTGACCTAGTCTATATCCACGACGTTCCACTTCTGGGATTGCTCCGGTTCAGCAGGAAATTTCGCCGGATGCATGTATTTTCGGCCAATGTCCGTTTCCTTCCTCTTTCTTTGTGTTGGAATTTTAAACTCCGGAGGATTTATGGAGGACTATGGTTAACTGCTCCTTATAAATCCAGACAGCTAGCCTGACTATCTGTCCAATCTGAGTTTTCTGTTGCACGACTAAAACTACTTCTGAACATACACACGTTCCACCAAAGTTCCTTCCCGAGGCTAGTTTGCAGCGGCACTTTTATTTGGTAGTTGTAACGTGTACATATTTGTCATACTTACGTATTTTTAAGACTGTTATTCCACATTAAATAAGTTACTAGATTAAAGTATGCAATGTTACATTCCAGCTATAAAACTTCCATCCCTGGGGAAACAAGTCAGACCGGGCTTGTATCCCTCAGGTGAAAGGTAATGAATGTAAAGTTTTAATGAGACAGTACATCCAGAGTAATTATCTATGTGTAAATATCCATCTTTGTAAATAGTATTGTTGCGTGAATTGTGAATTAATTTGTAACGTTAAAAAGTAGCCCATTTAATCCTGTACCGTTAATCAATTGTCATTCAGTAGTTGTTTCCTAGTTTTTTTTTTTTAAATAGTTGTTGATTTTGGCAACAGAAATCAATATTGTATGTTTCCATTTATTATTACTTTATTTTATATTGAGTAGTTTTACTGAGACCGGGCTTTTTAAATCAGATCCCGAAGGCTTGTTAGCAATACGATTAACGACATCGGAGCAGTCTGTGGTACTTCCGTTGGGGTCCAACTGTCAGCCGTTAACCTACAACGCAGAGACCATTCCATCCGGGAATGCTGTGTGGACTAGCCAGACCCTCCTCCTCCTCCGCAGCGTTGTGGAGGAAGGTCTGGCAAAGCGAGAGTACCCCGGACCAGTTTAGTCTGCCAGCCTAAGTTGCCATAGTAACTGAGCTTTAACTATACTGAATTTGCTTTATGCAACTAAATAAACTGAAAATTAAGCCTGGCTTATTTGGTAAGGTTGCTTGATGGAATGGGCCTATTGAAGCGAAGAAGTGTACAGTCGCCCACTTTTCTACAATAACAGACCTGTGGTCCGCTTATAGTGTTTATACGACTAAAATAGTTTGTTTTGAAGAGAAAGAAAGCAAGTTTTTGGCGTATCAATTTTTTTTTTGTTGCTACTTTCGTTGTTTTCACAATAGAAATTGTTTACATTCTGCAACTGATTCGTGCATCCTGATACCGTCTTATATTGTACAATTCTGTAGGGCAAAGCAAACCCTACAGTAATCAAATCCTTCGGTACGCAGAAAAGAAAAAAAAAAAACTGAGATATATCAGGCCCTGATTCAAAGTTTCGGTCATACCGCCCAGCACTATTTAAAGGCTGACTTTAAAGTATTTAAAAACGTCAAGTTGACTGAGACTTTAAATGCAACATGATGTGGTGCCTTCTCACTCACTTCTGCCCTGTGTATGTCCAGTGACGTAATGCAAGAAAATTAATCTCCTCTCAGATCTTAATTAACTTAACAGAAAATAGACTGCAACTGGCCTCCATTTGTGACAAAACAATTTTCTAATTGGATTTGGTATTTTCTTGCAAAAAGCAAAGAGTATGATCACGATATGTACAAAGGGGGGCATCAATGCCATGTTAAAACATAATGGGAGGCATAAGCCAATAACAACAAATGCAGATACTAGTGAAAGTTACACAACTTATCTGTGGTTGTTGCCAATGAAATGCACCTCAACTAGTTTGGTTGTGCAATTCAGCGCGCAGTCATTTGATTTTCTGGTTTATGTCTTAGCACTGAACCCAGAAACTCAACTCAATAAAACATCTTGCACCACTTTAATATTCTTTTATAATAATAAAAAAAGGCACTGTGGTCTTTTAAATGTTGCAGATTAAAATGTTAGTGTTTGCTCTATTGTTCTAGATAACCTGACTTCATCCAGATCCTCCCAGACTTTGTTTTGCTATCCTTCCAATGGAGCTTACATGGTCTTAGACTGACAGTACAGCTCTCATTCAGAGGATCCCTAACTCAAGCCACATAATTACATCATTCCTCACACCTAACACCACAGCTTCATATATTTCAAGACCAGAGGGATAAAGTGGTCCTAATGGAACCAAAATTACAGACAGAGAGATAACTTTCCAGCAGTCTCAAATATTCAAGATCTGATTTGGGCCCTGGCTCCAGCAGCTTCCCCTTTTCATTTGGAATACCCTATCCTATGTAATTCATTGAATATAAATGCCAGAAGTCCACTGTTTTTTAATTTTTTATTAATATTAGTTATTTATTTTAAGAAGGCACACATCCTAAATTTCCCACACCAGAAGCCCACCCATCCCCACTCACCCTGTAGACACGATAGCTTACCTTACCCATTATTTTCCTTCCATTCATGGCTGCCAATGAGGCAGCAGCATGCCTGTGGTCATAGAACTCCACAAAGCAGTACGGATCATTTCCAGCCGTCTGTCAACGGGAAACAAGACTGATATTAAGTCCACAGCAAGGTTGACAATTTAATCACCGCAGATGACAAGAGCCACCTACTGTAGTTTGGAGTGTCAGGCCTGATATAATAGACTGAGAGAGGAAAATCAATATCAAGCACAAATGTAGATTGAGATTTCCACAAGTAGCACCACCACCTTTCAGGCCAGTGTTGAATGCCATTTCCTATTGTGAAACAATATATACCAGAGAGGATAACACTCACATCAACTATCATTTTACAGCTCTTGCAGGGTCCTATTTGTGTGAAGACCTGCAGAATGAGGGGCTCGGTGACATCCCTGGACAGATTCCCCACATACCTGCAAACAAGGAGAGAGATTGGGTAATTGAGTCTTTGTCAAACAGGAAGTAGCATGCAAACAAAGGCTAGTTAACCGGGCTAGCTACGACCCACAACAATTCCTTAGATTTACATAAAAACAAGTATAGTAGACTACATATGAGTGGGAATGGTCTCAATTTTACACAGACAACTCGAGTATGGTCAGTCTTACTGGAGCTGTCCCGGGCCGTCTCTTCGAGCGTTGACGTGGCTCGTCTGCCAGCTAGCTAAAGATAAAGCTAGCCGGTTCAAACGGGCCTCATGTTATGTGGGTTGGCTGCTAACGGCACTAAAATTACATCCCTTCCGCGAGAGTCTGGCTAACGCCGTTCTATTGCTAATAAAAGGCGACTCTTTTAGCGAATATCGATATGATTCAATGAAAACGTGAGCATTTTACAAGAAGTGACCGGCTAACGTTAGCTGCGTTTGCATCTTTGGCTAATGATACTTAGCATTAGCTAGCCATTCAGTTTCATTTTCAGGCTAGTTATGGTTCCGTCTATTTATATGACTAAATCAAACAGAATTTTACGTTCAAATAAAAAATTCAATATGTCTCATTGTATTTACAAACGTCACTATTGACGCCATTAAGTGATAAAGCGAATTAAATGCCCACTTGCGACTAAATTAAAGGGTTTTACAGTTTTTAATTGAAACAACAACGTGGAAACATTTCGGACGCGCCGTATTACACAGAGCCTTCCCATTCCAGGACATAGACAAGGCCACTGTTACTCACAAGGTTCTGGGTTGATCGTCCTCCATCATCAAGGTTTAGTGGTCGCGTCCTGAGAGGTCTTTAATCCAATGACATACAAATGGTTTGTGCTGAACTTGAGCGACCGCGAACGTAAAGACTATATCTACTATTTAATGATAAATCGGTGGCCGATTCTGCTCTCACACACACCGCAGACAGCCTCAGTCTGATGCAAACAATAGGAAGTTGAAGATGGCGGAGGAGCGGCGTCAGCAGCGTCAACCTGCGCGCTGAAATGAAGCCAGAATCAAGCGCTCTTTACTCCCACACACAAAGATGTGCTTCACATCTTTATGGCATAAGCTGTAAAAACAGCGAGTTTTGTAGCTTTGCATAATAATATAATAATAATAATTTCTCATCAGCCTAGTCGTGGTCATAGCTTAATCGACCAAGGTGCAACAACGTTAGGGAAATTACAACTGGAAACATCTGGGAAATGCATGTAACCCAGCAAGTTGCAGAAGAAGGTTACTTGCAAAGGAGTTTATTAGAACTTCATCGTTATTAGCTACAGTTCATCAACTAGATAGCTACTTGTGCGACATTGAAACATTTTAATGTATTTTGATTACCTAAGCAAAATACGTGCGCCGCCCGGGAATCGAACCCGGGTCGCAAGAATGGGAATCTTGCATGATACCACTACACCAGCGGCGCCGTCCTGATTAACTAACGTGGGGTATGACATTTATAAACCGATATATGAAAAGGGAAGGCAAAGGATGAGAACAAAAGCAGTGACAAACATTTAATACTGCGGTGCATTAAAAAGCAGTGGCAAACATCTAATACTGCGGTGTATTAAATAGTAACGTAATGTAATTTTAATTTAATCAGGGACAATGCACAATTTAATATTCACTTTGGATAAGAACAAGGAGAGATTCATTACCAGGTAGTACAATTGATATTTCCCGCCCGTAGTCCCTGTGCAGGTAGCTAGGTAAAACAATAAACAGTCACAGCAAGAAATGAAATAGTAGTTTTCCTTAAATGTTGATGATTCCAGTTTCACCTATGGTTCACCCATATTTATATGGATTCATCTGAACGTGAAAATTATCTGATTTCAAAATCCCAAAATTGAACAGAGGAAGAGAGTAAGGGAATGGAGCCACTGACATTCTGCCACATCGATTTGCTTCAGCAATTTATTTTCAATACATAAACAGGGCACAAAATTAACTTTTTTTGTCCATCAGCCAAATGGCTAGTGAATGTTCAAATTGATAGCCACTCAATAGTTTAACAATAGTTTTTGGCCGGTTGAGCGAAGGGAATATAACAGACATCTGAATATTCTACCAGCACTTCTGGCTGTTCTGGTGCTTATTTTGAGCCCTGTACATAACTAATATGAATATGAAACGGTTATGATTCTCAAACGGAAGAGGGCGGTAATGCTGCGTCTACGCCGTCAAAAAGGAAGAGAAAAAGAAAAGAGGGCGACCCCGTCATCGCACTAGAAGAAGAGCCAATTTTGGAGCAAACATGGCTTCGCCTGCCGGTTGTGAGCATTATGTGCGCAGCTGCTTATTGAAAGTGAGTTCTTGAAATGTGTTGTATACATATTTGCCATAAATACATGATGGATGCATATTGGTGTTGAATATGCCTCAATGTGACTGCTATAACGAGTAGTGCTGCTACTGTATAGCTCTAGTAGCAACCACTCACAGCTAACCTAGCTAGTTAACTTTAACGTTACGTTACTTCACGTTAAACGCTAGCCGGGTGTGGTTACGACATATTAGTTAACGTTAGTGTCCTATACGTTTCTTATATGTTAGCTGTAAAACATTAGGGGAAGGGCGAGGGTTTAAGAGTTTAGTGAGTATGTCATTACTCAGTTATTGTTTATTTAATTTACTACATTCATGCCTACAAAAAGGGAATTGAGGCTTTCATTTTACATTTCTATAAACTTCTTTTTGTTGTAGCCATATTCAATGTGTTGTTGAGGCTACCCTTAAGTGTAAGCATAAACTGTGATATGACTATGGTTGACATACCTAGGGGTGCAAGATACATCGACTCAATATCGTTATCGCAATATCACGTTGCGCAATATTATATCTAGGAGTGCAAGATATATAATATCGTTATCGCAATATATTGAAAGTGTTGCAATAAGTATTAGGGATCGACTGATATGGATTTTTTTAGTGCCGATACCGATTTCTTTCTTTTCTTCATCAGCCTTAGCCGATGACCGATACGGGCTGCCGATTTTCTTGAGCCGATATTTGGAGCCGATACTGCTTAATGTTCACTTAATAGCCTACAAATTGATCCACGGGATCAATTACGCATCATATGAGTTTGCCCACCCGGCACAGCGTTTCTTCCTGGGGAGATGGATCCGTGCGTCCCGCCTCCTGTGTGCCATGGATGTCTGAGCCTCAGCAACTACTAACTATAAAGATACAATGTGCCTGTTCCCAGCATTAGCACAGAACTTTGCGATGGTTGGCTTGTTACCTGTGATAATATATGCTAAATTTAATGTCTCTTTCACATTAGCGTGAGAGTGACTCACATATTTAGGTGCGTTTTGAGATGTCTGATCAAGTTTGGCGTTGATCGGGCATCATTTATCTTGGTGCCACACACCTTGCATGTAGCTGTTCACTTACTTCCACTGTTTACCAAGTTATTAAAAGCAAAACTAATGACAAAAGGCACAACTCTGGGAGGACTTTGTGTCGCCATCGTCAATGTACTTTTTTGATATGCGAGTGCGCGCACATAAGGCCGGTTACACACTGCACGCGTCTCGCGAGCGTGGCGTTTCTGTTGCGTCTCAGCTGCGTGGATTTTTCTGTGTCCTACACACCAGAAGCGTGTCTGGCGCGGCGCTGCTCCTGCTGCTAGGTACAGGGAGGGCTGATCTCGGGACATAGCGCCGACAGATTCAGACTCTGAAAAATGGGTAAGTGGGCTGTCTGTGTAGCTGTAAAGAGCCTATACAGCCTATCTGATGTTGGACCGTCACTCACGTTGTTATCGTAGCCTATCCTACTACCCTTTAAATACAGCCTACTGATTTGATTAAAGCAAGACCACATCGGCAGTATTGACTGCAAAATATGTTACAGAATATTTCGATCTGTATTTGAAAATATTTTCTCTGAAATTTTGTATTACATTTATATCTACATTGATGTCAAATCCTAGACTTTCAAACATCAAGATGTCATTTATTAATATGCATTCGTGTCTAAATGACATATAAACATATTTTCCTATTCTATTTTGCCTGGAAACGCTTCCAACACGCTTGCGTCTTGCGTGAAAAATAGGCGTCGGTTCTATTTATAGCAGGCACGCGTCTCACGCCGGCAATGTGTAAGCTCTAACCTGTTAACATGGGAGCCGAAATATAAATGGGGTGTAACCGGCCTAAGGCATAACGCATGCGTTACATTGCACATTATGGCGAAGGGCAGGGGACATGCAGCTCGTCATACGTTTCCCCAAGGTATATGCACCAATAAAAGAAAATGGAAATACATGAATAAATTTAGATTTAAAAAGCATAATTGCATGAAAACAAGTTGTTGATGAGTCTCGAAGCTCGAGTCTGAAGTCTTTTGGGTCGATTCGCAAGTCAAGTCTGAAGTCAGCTGTTTGTGCGACTTAAGTGCGACTCGAGTCCGAGTCTCAGACTCGAGTCCCCATCTCTGGTGCACGTCAGCGCACGGGTCCACTACATGACAAACCCTATGGAGCATACCACGTGTGTGTGCATATTTCGACAGAATAAATTTGTAACCCATGATCAGATTTGAAACCAAATCCTCCAAACGATTCCAATAAAAAAACGATTCCGATGGAATCGTAATTTTTGAAACGATTCCAAGTAGGAATCGGTTCTCAATGCCCAATCCTACTGTACAACCAGTAAAACATGTCCTGTTCTGTAGACATGGTCGACATGTTGTACCAGTCCAATATGACTTGAAATAAACCTTGAGTTGTAAGAAAACTTGTTTGAATCTATTTTGATGCGTTTCCCCGTAACTTTTGTAATTTTACATATGTTTAAAAAATATCGAAATTAATATTGATATCACAATATTCATAATTGATATCGCAATATCACATTTTGTCAATATCGTGCAACCATAATACCTGTGTGTAATCACGTGTCCGTGCACTGCAGGCACCCTGCTGTGGTAAACTGTATGTGTGTCGGCTGTGCCACGATGCGGAGGAGAACCACCAGATGGATCGATTCAAAGTCCGAGAGGTGCAGTGCTCCGAGTGTCAAACAGTGCAACAGGTAACTGAGACAAACAACGGCAGCTGATATGTTTCAACTCCAATGTTCAGCTGTAGCCGCAGGACCACTCAGTGATCTTAAATGGCAATTGTTTCCCTTTTGGTGTTTCTGTTGCATTTGTGTATGTAGTGGTTAAGTACAGATATCACTCTTTTAGGCGAAGCAGACTTGCCAGCAGTGTCATGTGCAGTTTGGGGAGTATTACTGTGACATTTGCCACTTGTTTGACAAGGATAAGAAGCAGTACCACTGTCTGCCCTGTGGAATATGCAGGTGAGCAATAGTAGAATTCATATTTCTTTTTATATACACGTCACCCGGCTTCTCAAATCTTCTCATAATTATAGCCTTAGTAGAAGACTTAGTGTCTTCTACTAAGGCTATAATTATGATTAATGATTAAGTATCAATGATATGGATATTTCAAAATAAAAGTATAAATGTCTCAAGGTACCTTCTTAAAGTTTCCTTTTTTTGCAACAGTAATTCAAGTTTTTAAAATTTATCAACCTAGTATTAGATTTCAGTGTTTCTAAATTGTCTAAAACTACAGACAAAAATGCAGTGGGTTTTAGTATCCACCATACTGCTGTTGACGCTTGTTATGTCATGTTACACATACCCATACATGAGGTAATTGTCATCAGTGACACTGTGTTTTGACCCCTACAGGATTGGGCCCAGGGGGAATTATTTCCATTGTGAAAAGTGCAATCTGTGTCTAGCCCAGGATCTGCGGGGAAACCACAAGGTGATTATTAGCCTGCATCTGTTTTCTGACCCGCATACATCACATGTATGTATTCTGTTTGACGAGCAAATGAGCGTCCACGCTGCTGTCATTTACAACTGCCTTTTATGTTTCAGTGTGTTGAAAATGTTTCGAGGCAGAACTGCCCAGTGTGTATGGAGGTAACAAAACCTATATTACATTAGGGGACAGTATTGCTAGGGTTGTTGGCTTTTTATGCAATCCATTATTTTCTCCACAATTTGACATGATTCTCTTTTGCATTTACAGGATATTCACACGTCCAGAATTGGAGCTCACGTTCTTCCATGCGGCCATCTTTTACACAAGTATGACTCTAAAGACTAGTAGCTCAGTGTTGGTCAGTGGGATTGACTTGTGCATATTTTGCTGTTTGTATATATATCCCAATTTCTATCACACTGCAGGAAAAATACATGACTGTAGGAATGTGGCCTAAAAGATTTCTATACAGATTGTTTACTCTATATGCCATGTTTTAAAAAAAAATAGTCATAGTATATGTAAAACAAAAATAGAAATATAATTACAAAGATGAAGGGAATTGAAAAGGCATTAAAATATTGTCGATGATGTAGACTAATAAATCTAAATGTTATATTTTCAAGCCCTACATTATACTTAAATATAGGTTATATTTATTTAGTAATCATAGTTCAAGATGTGTTATGACATAAAGGTAACAATTAACGTGTTTGTTCACATTCTCCGCAGGACCTGCTTCGATGACATGGTCAGAACAGGGTATGTCTTATCAGTCCGTTTTCCTAAAAAAAAATACGGTCTGGTTCCAGGTTAATGGATTATTTATTGTTTGTTTTGCAAGACCATTTCAATACATTTCATTTGATTGCATCAGTCAGTGAGTTTTTAGGTACCGAATTCAATACATTTTTTGCACCGACCAAATTGCCTCAAAAGTATTGAGTATCTAAAAATGCCCAATTTTAATACCTAAGGAGTAAATCTAATCAGCGTCAGTGATCCAATAAGCACGCAGCATGCTTCTACCAAGATCTAATAATGTTTGTGATTGGCTGTCTAACATTACGTCGTAGAGACACGCAGGAAAAACACTTAGCAGGAGCTGAAAATAAATAAATAGATTTGTGCCGTAATGTGAAATGTTTGTAATTTCTTTTTGTTTTATAAAAGTGGTATCGAAAAAAGTATCGTTTAGGAACCGGTATCAAAGTCACGGTATTCGTATCGGTACTAGTATTGAATATTTTTGAACGATACCTAGCCCTAGGAAGCGGCGTATTCTGTCATTACATTTAAAGAGAAATTTTGCTGATTTTAGCTCCACGCACTGGACAAACACCGTTCATCTAAACATACCGCCCACACAAAGATGACACAGAGCTGGTTTAAAATCGGCAAAGCATCCCTTTAAAATAAGTCAGCCATGGTTCCAAAATCAGGTCTGGGTTAGGTGATGCTGTAAATCTGATCACTGACCTGAGCTCTTCCACTAACTGTACATTTTCCTCATTTGGTTTAGAGCGTATCGCTGCCCCCTGTGTATGCACTCTGCCTGGAACATGGAGGACCACTGGGATCAAATCGACAAAGACATTGCCCAGTCACCGATGCCCACTGAATACCAGGGTGCTACTGTCAAAGTAAGACCTCAATAATACAATAACCTGCACAAGTAATACTTTAGGTAAAAGAAGGGTTGAATTACTGATTGATCAGAATCTCATTTTTTAGACATGCCCAATTTTTGCGTTTAATTCCTTCCAATTTGTACAAAAAAGATGGGCTTTGGTGATTGTGGGGTCTAGCTTTATATTTAATCCATTTTGTTTTTTTCTTACTACAGATTATATGTAACGACTGCCAAGCCCATTGCACGGTGCCTTTCCATGTACTGGGGATGAAGTGCAGCAGCTGTGGCTCGTACAACACAGCACAGGACGGAGGACTGATCCAGCAGCCTGAGCAACAGCAGCCTGAGCAACAGCAGCCTGAGCAACAGCAGCCTGAGCAACAGCAGCCTGAGCAACAACAGCCTGAGCAACAACAGCCTGAGCAACAACAGCCTGAGCAACAACAGCCTGAGCAACAACAGCCTGAGCAACAGCAGCAGCCAGAGCAGGACGCGGAGAGCGAGGCAGAAACAGACACAGAGCCAGAGCAGCAAGATCCGCCTCAGTCACCCACGCCACATTAAGATTGCAGCCAACCACACTGGGGGACACTTGTGCATATAGACATTTGGTTGGTGCACTTACTCGTACTAACTTACATTGAGTGTAACGGTAGACTGAGCCAATATTCCTAGATTGTACAAAATACCAAAAAAATCCATCTATTTTCTGTACCTGCTTATCCTCTTCAGGGCAAGGCAACCTATCCCAGCATACATTGGGTGAGATGAAGGGTTTCAGGCTTTCACAGGACTAACCTAACAGCTTGATTTATGGTTCTGCGGAGGCTCTACGCAGAGCTTTCGCCGTAGCCTACGTAAGTGGCCCGATGTTTATATTTGGTGTGTGGGGGGTTTATCTGTGTTTTTTGCCCCCTACTGTGCCTTCCAGACAGCGCTGCCTGGAAGGCACCGTTGGGAGGCACTGGTTATGGTTATGGTTATGGTTATGGTTAAGGTTAAGGTTAGGGTTAGGTGCCTTGAAGGCAGCGGTCGCAGCGCTGCCTGGAAGGAGACGTTGGGGGTAAAAAACAACATTGAGCTGTGTGGGGAGTGGGTGATAGAGCGAGAGAGAGAATGACGGCGATTAGCTTCGGCGCGAGTAGCGACTCTAGATTCATAGTGAGAGAAACAAAGTGTCTCCCCTGTGCCTTCCGACCAAGGTGGGAGACGCTGCGACACGTAGTTAAAGCGTAACTCTCGCCAAAATGCATCCTAGGGTATTTTTGTCAATGTACGTGAGTCAAACAAAAGCATATTTAGCAGCCATTTTATCAGTAAAAAACAATCGATTTCCGAATGCAACGTAACAGGGAGGAGAGTAAAGACGGAAAGCTCCTAAAGCTTAGTTCCATATAAATGCACAGATAAGTCGTTGTTTTGTCGTTATTGGAAAAACAATATTGACCTTGTAGTTGAAAAAAGAGCCTCATATGGAGTCTGTTCATTTGTATTCGGATATCGACTCGTTTTGGCTGCCGAAGTGGTAGTGACCGGAAACAACAACAGCTGCGGTGGGTTGTTCAAAACCTTTCTTTTTAGTAAATCTGTGTACACAAACAATGTTGTCAATGCTTTCGTTCATGTGTAGAGCCCCTGGTGATACTTCGAGCATAGTTTCATGTTGTGTCGAGCCTTCTTAGTATTTCAAAAATAGCTATTTTGAGACTAGCATAAAAGTGCCCCTAGCAATCCCATTCAGAAGGCCATTTGACCCAAAAACCAGAATATGGTGAATCTTAAAAATGGCGATTCGGTCCTAAATATGCTTTTAAACTAAAGTTTGACTCACGTACATTCACAAAAATACCCTAGGATGCATTTTGGCGAGAGTTACGCTTTAACCTTTTTTCGAAAGGTGCACATCAGGCTACGGCGTAGGGTCCGGCGTAGGTCCGTGTCTCCACGTACCTACATACGAAGCAATGGCGTAGATTTTACGCAGAAGTATACATCAAGCTAAAAGAAAAAAAAAAAAAAAAACTTTCCCTCTGAGGGCTCATCAAGGATTAAACCAGGGTTGACTTTGTGTTTGAGGGTTAAACGGTTAATTAATTTGCGTCGATCGACTCGGCTGCACAACCCAGGTCACACTGTGCGCCGAGGAATTCAAGTAGCTACGACACACTCGTTCTGGTGGTGTTCAGCTGGGCTGGAGTACAGTATGTGACAACGTTAGCTGTTCACTGCATAAGAGTCTAAGCCTCATGCGCATTTCCAACACCTGGGGTAATTGGTTTGCATTGCTTCCGGGCTTGTGACCCAGGTTGTGTCTGAAAACCTTTTGTTTGAATTGACAAAAGAAGGGTTGAACGCGGGTCAGATGACGCGGGTCCGACCCTAGTCGCTGGTGTGAAAGAGGTATATCGAGTCATGGTCCATCTGACCACCCAGGAAGGTCTCGATGGGGAGGTGACAGTCCAACCACTGAGCCTCTGTGTGGGCAGGTTTACTACTACTGGGTGTTGGAAGTTGTACAGTATCAGACCAATTGTGATTGTTTTCTGTTAAGTTCAGGGACTGTGCCATAGGTGCTATTTAAAGGAACACGCCGACTTATTGGGACTTTAGCTTATTCACCGTAACCCCCAGAGTTAGACAAGTCCATACATACCCTTCTCATCTCCGTGCTAGCTAAGCCTAGCACAGATCCTGGAGGTAACCGGTTTCAACTAGCCTACTGCTCCCAATAAGTGACAAAATAACGCCAACATTTTCCTATTTACATGTTGTGATTTGTATAGTCACAGGGTGTACAGATAACAAGGTCACTATGCTTTTACTATCTAGTAATTGTTGACTCTATTACTCAAACTCTGAGCGAACTCTCTGCTCCTCACCACAGGGCTTCAGGTGCTGCGAGCAAATCGCTCCGCCCAAGTAGCAGAGAGTAGCAGTGCTTCGCCTTTCAGTTTGTATACGGTTAGAAGACGGCTGTGTCTCATATGACCTTGTTATCTGTGACTATACAAATCAGAACATGTAAATAGGAACATGTTGGCGTTATTTTGTCACTTATTGGGACCATTAGGCTAGTTGGAACCGGTTACCTCCAGGATCTGTGCTAGGCTTAGCTAGCAGTGGGTGCGTCAGACAGAGTTACAACACGCACGGAGGTGAGAAGGGTATGTATGGACTTATCTAACTCTGGGGGTTACTGTGAATAAGCTAAAGTCCCAATAAGTCAGCGTGTTCCTTTAAAGGCTCTAAGTGAGACATTGTGTTAATAAAGGTGTGTCAGCTTTATTATATGCAGTGCTGTATCTGGCCGTGCAAATAACCCTCTGCCAGTTTTGCAAATGTGTCAGACACTAATAGGAAATAAAATGAGCCTCAGGCAGAAGTCACCGTGTAAATGGTAAGTTTGCACGTTAACTGACACGCTGGCAGCATGGCACAAGGCGATGTGCAAACCATGTGCATAGTATTCAGAAAGATTCAGGAACCCACACGCAGGGCATTTAAAACGAGTCATACAAATCCCTAAAAAGGGGCATAGGGCATTTGTGCAGAAAATTCCTAAAAGGTGCATGTGTGGACTATCCCCTTGCACTTGTCAGTTTCGCTGCTTTATATTTGTTGCATAGATGCCCTGTCAGTCAAACAATAAAGAGATGGCACCTTTCTAAATGTGACTTCTTAGTCCATATTTTAATTACTGAGTGTGGACCCCACTCTTGAATGTTCTATTAATAATCACCACTAAAAGGGAAATTCTTAAACCCCCTGTCATATTACCTATCAAATTCTTAAAAGTCAAAAGCTGCAATTTAAATATAAACAAAAGGATAGCCCCATGAGCATTATTCAAAACAGGATTGAAACCTGTCATGTCATTTTAAAAAATTTTTTTATATCAGTTATGTTTGTAAAAACTGAAGTATAACAGGCAAGTACTCTTGAGTCATGATAATAGCTGGGGGATTTTAGAAATATGTATTTTTCATGGGCAAAGTCAAACAATTATTAATGTGACTGTACTTTTTAATTTAGATGGTTCAAAAATTGCCGATTGGGCCTTTAACCTGCTCAGTTTCTAAAACTAGCTAAGATGTCAGTACGGTCTGTAGCATTGGAAATATGCGCAGCCTTGCTTATTCGTTTTAATAATCTAATGTGACTTAATTTCAACTGCAACACATGCACATATTGAGTAGACAGTACCGTAATTTCTGGTGTGGCTGCTGTTACACAAAGGCCTTGATTGTGGTACCATTTGCTTTTTGTGTCTGTGTTACTTGCGGAGATAAAGTCTGGTTACCTTAACAATGACAGTATTACAAACTCCCAATAAACATTTTACTAAACTACTGTTAACAATTGTGTTGTCTTCTGAACCAATAATTGAATTAAGAGATCAGAACATTTTATCACATGACATTTTCAGCTGCTCCATATGAATACATTTAAGGGGTTACATTTCCATTGTATTTGTAAAGCAGTCATGTACACTTGCACCATTATAACAACATTGGAACCGATGAAGGACATGTTGGATGAAAGTAAAATTCCAGTGTGGTCGGGATATTTTCGACTTGATAATGCATTTTGTCGCAGCTGGGCGAAAACCTTGTACGTCCAAAACTGTCGCTTTTCAGGAAATACACATTTAGCTATTTACCTTGATAATGTCATATGAAATTGCCTCTTCAGTGTTGAAATAATTGTTAAAATGGACACACAGATGTAAAGGGTGACCAAAACAATTGATTTACAGTTTAGAAAACAAAGAGCCAAGATCCGGCCGAGGTCTCTGCCTAAAAGGAATTGTTAGAGTCTTTGTAAATTATAGAGTGTGGTCTAGACCTACTCTATCTGTAAAGTGTCTTGTGATAACTCTTATGATTTGATACTATAAAGAAAATGGAATTCATGAAAAGAAATGAAAATGACAAAGTATAGAGATAAGGTTTTTACCAAGCAGTGACGAATGAAAAAGTAGCAACACAGCATGACCTATATGTACAGCAATAACATGGACAGAACCAGCAACTTGGAGTAGGACTATAAAAGTGAGAATGGATAGCTGCGTCTGGTAGGATCAAATGCTGTCTCCTCTAGGGGGTTTCGGCTCGGGGGTGGAAAACTGGAAAGTGAAACAGACAGGGGCACTAGTCAGGGCGGTATCGACGGGGATCGTCAGGGGCTGACCTGTGGAGAATGACTGAGGTGTTGGGTTGATGACATTTGGAGGAGAGGGTGGAGTGGTACCCTGGGGGAATCTTTGGTATGCGGTGGCGGTGGATGGTGGTTGGTTTGTGCCACTAACAACTAGTGAGACCTCTGGATCTGGCAGGACGGGCACTGTGTCGGCGTTAATTGAGTCCTGCGCAGGATCCGAATTCGGCATGTCCTGAGAAATGTCTACGCCCAGAGCAGTTTGGGAAGGGTCATCCGGAATGAGTTGCAAAGGGTCGGCATTGGTGGAGGTTTGCGGGTCCTCAGGGTATGGCAGGGCCGAAGTGTCTAGGGTGGCTGGAGAAGGCCCTGCTTCTGCAGAGGGAAGTAGGACAGCAGCACCCTCCGTAGCAGTAGGCACGTCTGGCTCGGTTGGCGCCGGCTGCACGGGTTCCTGTGAAGGCTCGACGTGGGCGGCGGTCTCCTCTGACGAATTTGTCTCACTGGATTCGGATGACTTGGATGAATCCTCACCCTCACTCAGGCAGATCTGTTTTCATAATAAGGAATGATCTTAACATTTTCCTACAAGACCTTTTTAGATTCCTTTATAGTGCTAGTAGCAGAACAGCAGAGCTACTCACTGGTTTGGTCAACGCCACGGTCACCATGAGGAAAGCACAAAGCGTAGTCCTCAGAATTGCCATTGCTGTCTCTCCTTTATTCGCTGAAACAAACTAGCCGTAAGCACTAGATTGGTAAATTGGTGGAATGTATGTTTTTCCATCTATTCCACTGCATTTAAGAGGGAAATGTTGTACTTTTATCTTCATTACCTTCACCTGATCGCTCCAGTTACTAGTTATTTTGCAGATTATTCTTTATACAAAACATATGATCCCCTCCTAAAACATGATGCATTGTTCGGTGAGAAAAGTAATTTTAGTCCGGAATTGAGTCGAAATTTGTATTTTCTGCCAAAATCTGCCAGGTGGGTAAGAATATGTCAACACCTTTTCAATGTAAATATAGTTTTTTCAACAATTTTCAAAAAATCCACTTTTTCAGGTTGAAATATTGTAACTCATTTATAGAAAGAAATGTCTGTATAACATTGAGGGTTTTCCATATCAAACTACCCAATACTTTATATAGATAAAACCAGAATTTTAAGTAGGGATTTTAATTCCACCACTCAGCTCAATTGAAATGTTTTATTTCAAACTAAAGCACATTTTAAATAAATGAAGACCTCTCTTACAATATTCTAGAACTTTGGCATGAGCTACAAAGAAATATCAACATACTTGAAATAGTACATGGTAGATTATTTAAGCTGTAGTATTTTGGATAATATAGCATTCCTGCTTCAAGTCCTACCTCGATATGTTGAGTATCCTCTTATTCCTGCACACAATAGGGACACAGCAGATATGCTCATTTCTTCTTGCATTGGACATCTTTTTATAAGGCTGTTGATATGTGTGGGTACAATAAACCAATAATTCATCATCTGACTTATGTTGTTAGCATTATTCAACTCCAACCCTGCCTCACTAACAATTCTAACTAAATCATTAAATAACCCCAGACACCGCTAAATTAGAGAGTGCTAAAATTCTTAGAGGATAATAAAAGAATATGTACACAAACATGTGTTTTGTGGTTTGGGTGTGAACAATGGGAAGAATCCGGTTTAGACTTTAAATACATGTCAGAATTTCTTGGTAATGTCAATGCTACTCATTACAGTGACTGCAACAAAGGCTACATTATTCGGGGTGGGAGATATATTTTTTTCTTCAATATCCTGCCAAAGTATACACTAATTTCATAGCATTTCTTCCAGCAAAGTTAAATATGAAATAGAAACGAATATGGACTTCCACTACTACATATCCTACTGAAATCACACCAGTTACATGCCCCCATATCTACATTTATTCTCATAATTTACAGTTAAAACAGCCAAGAAAGACCATTCTTCACCAAATTTACAAGTCAAGAATATGAGCAACAAAGCAGTGGATTTAAGGCAACACAATTGTTTCAATTATAGTGGCTTAGACTCTACATAGCTCCATGTCCTAATAAGAATGATAAATGTGCAATTTGGGGACATAAGGCGTGTAGAACCTTGGGTAAAATTACTCATACCACCAATATGTATTTAAAAGTACTTACTCTATTCATGGGATTATTGTTGCAACATGTAAGCAGCATTTTAATATTGTGGTTGCCTTGAGGTGGAGCTTTTAACTACTTTGTTTCATCTATAGGCCTAACAGGCCACACTAATCAACAAAGTAACAAGCTGTCAAATATGGCACAAGAAGTGTAGAATTTCCCTCTGAAATCTAGTAGAAGTATTAAGTTGAAAAAAATGACAATACTTCAAACTAATTTGGTGCTTGATAAAAATTTACTTAATTACATTCCAGCCACAGCACTTTGGCGTTAGCTGCAGTAATTCAAGATTTCAGCTACGATAGCAGTGGCCTGTTAGCCTGGTCCTAGCAAACTGGTCCATTTCACAGTCCCTCCAGAAAAACACAATTTTTTTTCATGATTTCATAATCCCCACATTTTCGTTGCAAAAAAGTCACATATATCTTAGTAGAAAGTTGAAAAATGTTGCGTTTACAGCAGCCATTTCCCCCTGTTGCCATGGAAACGTTATGAAGTGATGTAATTACGCGACATGAACATCATTGAAAAGCAGGGTGTTGGGGAGATCACTTTTTTTTTCTCTCTTTTCCATCAAACTGTAGTTTTTGCAAGTTCCCGCAGTTTCAGCGCATAAAAATCCTGCATATTCCATCGCATTTTTTAAGAAAACGTGCCGTATAATCAAGGATTTTTGCCCGCAACAATCACAAAAAAACTCAAAATTTTTCTGGAAGGACTGATTTCATTTGTCCAGAGTCTGGCCACTCACCATTGACAAGTGTTAACTTCCTTGAAGGCGGGTACTCTGTTGAAGTTTAAAACTATTGGATCTGCCGTAACCAATCGCTAACGTTTGGTCGTGACGTACTGTATGTCATGCACATGTGCAACAAGAGGATGGACAGACAACTGTCTGCTTATATTTAGCATTAGCATCGCTAGCGTTAGCCTTAGCCAACTCCTTCACCACTAACGGAGCGAGCTGGAAAATCAAACTGTTCCCAAACCCCCGTGGGGTGGAGGGCCACAACATCATGGCCACCAACACAACTCAGCAAAGATTGTTCTTGCTCGGGCTTTAACTTCTGGATATTCGGCAGCGTTGCCACAACGGAACGAATGGCTTCGCTCGCATCTTTCTAGCGCACGTCCTCAACGTCATCGTTCTCAACCACTCCCTCCGTTCGCTGATTGGACAGCCAAATATTTGGCCAGAGAAAACCCAAGACTATACCACGAACCCAGACGGAGTACTGAAGGGAAATAAAAATTGAGCGGATGTACGTAGGAGGGCAGAGCCAGGCTAGAGGCCTGTACTACGTATCAAGATCAACATTCCCTGGATTTATTTCGGTTACCCGGCTTCACCTAACCTAACAACCACAGTCCCGCATAAGCTGTGTCACGACGGTGGTTAACAACTAGTTCAATCAACCCAGGGTTTCCCAATCCAGCGGCACGCGCGTTCACATAAAAGAGGCGGCGTTTGCACAGCATGACCAATCACAAACCAGACTCTCCAACTGATTACGTTGGAGATTAGAGATCAACCGGTGTTAAAGCACTGCCTACTGACCAATCAATACTCGATTGATAACCGCGTCACCGTTCTTAGATCATGTGGAGCTTGGTGTGCAGAGAGACGTACGCTCAGAAAAGTTAAAACATTTAGAGACAGACAACCCTGTTAATATTCCCTGATGGGTATTTTTATGACATTTTGAGCAGAGGGAATTACATATAGGCTATTTGTCGGTTTTAATTATGTTTTTATTTGCGCTCACGATCACTTACCAGTGCCAAGGATGAAACTGAAATAATAGGCTAAAGTAATCAGTTTATGGAAAGCACAAGTGTAATTATGGTCAGATCTTGGTCCTGACTGATGGGGAAGGGATATTGATATGCATTGTAATTCACGCATTTACAGCGTCTGTTTTTTTTTTTTTACCAGTTTTCCTTCCTGAGTTAGGAAGCAGCAACTGTATTGCGTTTTGCCTTTAAAATTGTGTCTGTGTTCTTCATATTTATGTAGAATTATAGTTTGCTCTTATGTAGAATGGTAGCCTGGTCCATGTTTGCGATTGGTCGTGCTGTGCAAACACAGACTCTGTTATGTGAACGCGCACCGCTGGATTGGGAAACCCTGGGTTGATTGAACTTGTTAACCACCATCGTAACACAGCTTATGCGGGACCGCTTTTGTTAGGTTTGGTTGAAGCCGGGTAACTGAAATAAATCCAGGCTGCACAACAGCCCTTTGAACTACATGCTAGCATCAGCATGCTAATATGCTCAGAATGACAATGCTGATGTGAAGTTTACCATGTTCACTCCCTTAGTTCAGCTTGTTAGCATGCTAACATTTAGCAGAAAATGCAGCAGATAGGAATGTCACTTTTGCAGGTATAAACCCAAGGTATTCAGAAGTTTAAATATGTGATCCCACGCTGGTGCTACAGTAAAATAAGTGTGAATGCAATACATCCAATATTTGTTTAGATATTTCAGTCTGGACCAACTGACATCATTGCAATCACTTGAGCCATGCTGCTAGCAAGGCAGAGGACTGAATCATAACTTATTGCTTTTTTATTTTTTTTTTTTATTTGTCTTTTGTGAAGCTGCAACAATTGGTTTATTAATCAATCAGCAGAAAATTAGCATAAAAAGGAGAGCCCACCTGGTGGTCACTAACCTCTCGTTACCCTCCAACACTAGTATCCACCATGAAAAGGTTCTTTTGATCAGTGAACAATGTTCAAGTCCGTGCCATAACTCAGGCAGCCATCTGTTAGTCTATCTTAGAAGTTAAACATCTGTGGTTTAACTGACAGTAAACAAACGTGCTGAAATAACTTCACAGGAAACTGGAAAATGCAAACTGTTTATTTAAAACATTGTGTGCATAGGAAGCAACCTCAGTCCACCGAAGATGCCACTTCCTGCAAAGAAAGAAAGTAAGTCAGACGGCCATCCCACAAGCACAGTAAGATAAATTGGGAACCTGCTAGTTTATGGAGTTTTTGAAGGACCGACCATTCCACAAGCACAGTAACATAGAAACATAAATTGGGAACCTGCTAGTTTGTGGAGTTTTTGGAGAGGTTCACCTCTGGTTTGTCTGTGTCGGCTGGGACAGTTTGTGTACAGGTCTCAGCTCCGTTTTCCCGATCGGTTGAAGTTCCATTTTCTACACTGGTCTTCGCTCCGTTCTCCAGATCAGTCATACTAGTTTCTTTTAATGCTACTGGTCTAGCTCTCCTGCAGGACAGAAATACAAAACCGCAGGCCTGTGCTCGTCAACTGTTGCAATATGTGGAGATTTGGCAAACACATTTAACACCATCTGCACAGACACCAAATGTAGTGATAGGTATTCATGGTCTTCCTGGTCCTCCAAGACCAAGCATACTGGATTTGTGTCCTGACTTTTCCTTTGGCACCATCATGACTGTGAAATTAGTTTTTAACCAAAGAAACAACTATGATGGATTGCCATTAAATTTGATCCGACACATATGGTCCCAACAGGATAAGTGGTAGAAGCTTCGGTGGTCCCTAAATCTGGGAACCCATTGGCTATTTGTCTGATAACAATTTAGTCCCTGGGGGAAAACAGCTAATATGTCTTGGGTTCCGGTGTAGCCAGCAGATAACTCTTATCCGGGCCAAGACTTGCTCTCTGTGCACCGGGTCAATGTTTACAGTCCAAGGTTGATACTTTTAGGCGGTCCAGACAAAATTTCAGCTAATTTCTGTAAACAGATCTGCATATTATCGAAGATAAAGTGAAAATAAAAAAAAATTAAATCAGATGATAGCCAATGAGTCACCACTGATACATTGTGGGATAGGTGAAAGAAGAAAAAAAAAAAAAAAAAACACAACATTCTGTGTCGTTTGCATTTCTTTAAACCAATCAGTCTTTTGCGGTGTCAAGCTCCCAACTCCGCGACGGTGGCTCTGCAAAACAGCCTCAGGAAGGAACTTGTTTTGATGGAACATTTGCACCCAGCAAAAGAAAATGCCACATAAAATATTAGTACATAATACAAGTTAACCGTTCACACAATACAGTAGCATGAGCCATTTTAATTAACATTTAACTATGTACAGTGGGGAGAACAAGTATTTGATACACTGCCGATTTTGCAGGTTTTCCTACTT
The DNA here is from genome assembly GCF_004354835.1 of Perca flavescens. Classification (NCBI taxonomy): domain Eukaryota; kingdom Metazoa; phylum Chordata; class Actinopteri; order Perciformes; family Percidae; genus Perca; species Perca flavescens. Next base: position 4,665,842 of record NC_041335.1, read on the forward strand.
ACAAAGCATGTAGAAGTCTGTAATTTTTATCATAGGTACACTTAAACTGTGTGTGACGGAATCAAACAAAATTCCAGAAAAATCACATTGTATGGTTTTTAAATAACTAATTTACATTTTATTGCATGACATAAGTATTTGATACATCAGAAAAGCAGAACTTAGTAGTTCTTGACCAGGTTTGCACACTGCAGCAGGGATTTTGGCCCACTCCTCCATACAGACCTTCTCCAGATCCTTCAGGTTTTGGGTCGCTGGGCAATACAGACTTTCAGCTCCCTCCAAAGATTTTCTATTTGGTTCAGGTCTGGAGACTGGCTAGGCCACTCCAGGACCTTGAGATGCTTCTTACTCTTTAGTTGCCCTGGCTGTGTGTTTTGGGTTGTTGTCATGCTGGAAGACCCAGCCACGACCCATATTCAATGTTCTTACTGAGGGAAGGAGGTTGTTGGCCAAGATCTCGCGATACATGGCCCCATCCATCCTCCCCTCAATACAGTGCAGTCGTCCTGTCCCCTTTGCAGAAAAGCATCCCCAAAAAATTATGTTTCCACCTCCATGCTTCACGATCATAGATCATCCAGATGGTCATTGGCAAACTTCAGATGGGCCTGGACATGTGCTGGCTTGAGCAGGGGGACCTTGCGTGCGCTGCAGGATTTTAATCCATGACTGTGTAGTATGTTACTAATTGTTTTCTTTCAGACTGTGGTCCTAGCTCTCTTCAGGTCATTGAGCAGGTCCTGCCATGTAGTTCTGGGCTGATCCCTCATGTTCCTCATCATCATTGATGCCCCACAAGTTGAGAGCTTACATGGTGCCCCAGACCGAGGGAGATTGACCATCATCTTGAACTTCTTCCATTTTCTAATAATTGCATCATCATTTGTTGCCTTCTCACCAAGCTGCTTGCCTATTGTCCTGTAGCCCATCCCAGCCTTGTGCAGGTCTACAATTTTATCCCTGATGTCCTTACACAGCTCTCTGGTCTTGGCCATTGTGGAGAGGTTGGAGTCTGATCGAGTTTGTGGACAGGTATCTTTTATACAGGTAACAAGTTCAAACGGGGGCAGTTAATAAAGGTAGTGGAGAACAGGAGGGCTTCTTAACGAAAAACTAACAGGTTTGTGAGAGATGGAATTCTTACTGGTTGGTAGGTGATCAAATACTTATTTCATGCAATAAAATGCAAATTAATTATTTAAAAAACAAAATCATACATGTCACAGTTGAAGTGTACGTATGATAAAAATTACAGACCTCTACATGCTTTGTAAAGTAGGAAAACCTGCAAAATCATGCAGTGTATCAAATACTTATTTTCCCCACTGTATACATTACCAGTGTATCGCCTTTCAGCATTTACTAATATCCACCGAAAAAAACCAAGCAGCCCTGCCTTGTTGCATGATCAAAATTAACAGCGTGCTTGCTAGCGAAGGCTGTAGTTTCTTGTAGGGAAGGCATTTTGAGAACAGCAACACAGAGTCTAAGCAAAGGGATGTCCGGCTCCATCCTAAAAATTTACTTACGGGATCTAGACTAACCTGCGTGCAACTAAAGCACGCTTAGACATGACTGGTCTCAAATGGAAACCAGAATGCTTCTAATCTCAAAATCCCAATTAGCAAATGTTAGCTTGTGAACCGATTTACACCAGCTTAAAATGCTAGCATTGTCACTGTCAGCATGTTATTTAGTTCAAAGCTACTGCCCAAGAACAGTCTCACAGAGGAACTAGCATGGCCGTAATGTTGAGGTCTTGCAGAGAAATTTTAATTTGCAAGCTGAAGACTAAATCTATTAATGTTGGTACAGGAAGGTTACTTCTAATTAGTAAATTAGACAAACCTTTGGTTGGCACTCTTCTTCCTCCTAATCACCACTGCCATCACAGCAATCAACACCACTACTGCACAGAGCCCCGCAGCAGCGTAGACAATGGGACCCTTCATGGTCTTCAGGAGATGATCTTGACAGGACTCCCCCCTGTAGGCCAGTGAACACACACACGCAGGCTTTCCATCGGTCTCCACGCAGTGCCCGTTGCCACTGCAGCGTCTTTCGCTGCACTGCTGGACGTCCAGGTTACTGAGCTGACCGTTTACATTCAGGGTGGTGTTCAGGCCAGCGTCTCCAGAGAGAGGAGTTAGAGTGGACGGACGAGGAAAAGAGGAGCGGGGCTGGGTGGAAGCTGGGACAATGGCTTTTGACAACTGCTTCAGATGGACACCTAAGAAAATTGACAACTTCAGCCAAAAAAAACTAACAAAACTGGGCTATTTTAGATCAAGGACATTACATCTATTTTCCATTTCTTACTACTTTAAAAAAAAAAAAAAAAAAAAAAAAAATAAAGACTCACAGTTCTCATCTGAGTGGTCATAGCAGTCAACATGACCGTTACAGAACTTCTCAACAGGCTGGCATTGGAATTGATCCAGGCAGGGCCTGCTGCCACTGGGGCAGCTTTGCTCCGGGCTACAGTGGGTGGAATTCACAAGGATGTGGTCATGGGCACACTTGCATGTCCGACTTCTTGGGGTGGCGAGGCATAAGTGCTGGCAGTGGCCGTTGTTTTCTGTGCACTCGTTTGACCCTGTATTTAAAAAAAAAAAAATAATAATAATCTATATTATAATAATAATAATAATAATAATAATAATAAGTCAACTGGAGTTTGCGACATTCACCGCGAGATAACATTTACCACCTCATTACGCTCTTATTTGGAGGAGCCCTCTAAACTGCCATCAAAACAGTTATGGCGTGTATTCTTACGTACCAATTTGACTGGACTTGCTGAAAGCCTTTAAGCTGATCACTTCTGAGTCGACCTCAAACCACAACTTGTTTTGATGTTGCTCATCTCTGTACCAGAGCCTCGTCTTGTCTGAAGAAAAGGGCCAACACAAAGTAAATGTAGCTACATTAGAAATCCAAGGAAACATTGCAAGATGTTTACCCATCCACTATAGGATGTTACTAGTGCTGTTCTAGTGCCCCCGTAATAAGCCTCGAACCCCCCTCTGGCCCCCCTAACTGACAAATATTCATACATTTTAACCCCACCTTTAACCCCAAAGAGGGGATATTATTTATGTGCAGTGATAAAACTGTAGGTTAACACTGAATTAATATTGTTGTGTTTGTTGTCTTTTATAGAAACAAATCTATGGAGGGTTGGTGGTATGCAGCAAAAAAAAAAAAAATCACCTGTGGCCCCCAGACTGGCCCCTCCATTTGATATGGTCTAGAAGCGCCACTAGCTACCAGTTGCCCATTTGTGAATTGTGAAGGTTTTGAACTCCTGATGTATTGGATAACTTATGCAGCAAACAAACACTATAGTTATGATGTTGCTGAACAGCACCAAATCCTGGTAATTGGTACACACAACATTGCATTAGATGTAATTTGTATGTACATACTATATGAGCCATTACCACTGACAGTAATCCAGAGCAGTGCGCCATCACTCAGAGCCACAGCAACCAGGCCATCACCTGTCTTCACCTCTCTGTATCCAGAGCCATCAAGCTTGACAGAGCCAATGGTCCCTAAACCTGGGCAAGAATCCAAGCTTGGTTATTTCTTTTATAAACAAATTTTTTATTCCACATAATTTACTTTCAATGCATTAAAAAAAAAAAAAAAACACATCTTTAAGAAAACTTACCCGACTATACCGAAAATTTGTAATAAGTCATACCTGTGTCAGCCCAGTAAATTGTATCCCCATTACTGGAGAAGACCAGAGATGTGGGCTGGACAGCATCCTTGCACACCACACTCCGCCCAGCACCGTCCATGTTGGCACACTCTACAGTAGCCACGGTACTCGTACCCTGCTGGCCCATGTTGGCAAAACAAACCCTTCCGTTGGGAGGGTGGAGGGCGATGGATCGCACTCTCCCAATACCTTCTTTTATGAGAACGGCAGTGTGTGCGCCGGTGCTGGAGGTGACCTGCAGGCGGGGCTGTTTGTTGCTGCTCCAGTAGATGTTAAGTGTCACCCAGTCCAGAGCCATGGCGGTGATGGTGTTGCCCAGGAGTTTCAGAAGCTGGCCCTTAGAGGACAAGTCAGAGTCCTTTAGCTTAAAGGAGCTTAGTGAGGTTGTGCCGTCGTCCGTCAAGAACAGGGTGTGGTCACGTAGGCAGTAGTCCATGATGGCTGCTTCATTGACGCTGGGTACCTGCAGGGCCACGTGTTCAGGCCAGCCCTTCAACTCTCCTGCTGTGTGTCGGGACTGCAAGTAGATCTATGAGAGAATAGATTAAAGTGGTCTCAACACAATTAGGCCTACATTCTGTTAAAAGGGTATTTTTTAATTTTGACCCTATTTTTCCCATGCATTGGTGTCTATTTGACTAATGTAAACAAATATCTTTGAAATTAGTCCAGTATTAAGCAACTATGTACTATAACCAGGTAATCATAGGGAAAAATCATGAATTTTGTCCACTAAAAAAGGTTCAGATCATTTATTTTAAGAAGAGAGATATACCTTTTTTTCCCCACCAGAAACTGCTCAGAAATCACCAAAAATAGGGTCCAGGTTGGAAAAAGTTACCCTAAAGCAGGGGTGTCAAACATACAGCCCATGGGCCAGAAACAGCCCGCCAAAGTGTCCAATCCGGTCCACTGGATGACTTTGCAAAATGTGAAAATTGCAGAGAAGTAGTCCAATTCCAAATTTACCACTTTAATCTCTGAATATAAGAGTTATTTTTCCATAAATGTACAACTTTAAATCTTAAAAATCTAAGTTTTTTTTCCTCTGAATATTACTCCTCTCTCCCAGGTTCGTAACATAATTTGTTTCCTGCAATGGCCTTAGAACGCCGTCGTAGCAGAAGCAACTTGCGTTTGCCAACATCAAGCTGTGGCAGATAAAGTTTGTCTGGAGTGGTTTACTGGTCTGGCCTACTTGAGATCAAATTAGGGCGATGTGGCCCCATGAACTAAAATGAGTTTGGCACCCCTGCCCTTAAGGCAAATTAGACCAAGCGAAACTATGCATTATTACAAAACCTGAGTGACTGTGGAGGGAGACAGCATCAGCAGGAACGCTGAATTGACAAGGCTGGAGCATGTCAGGCCATCCTCAGCCAGTAAGAGACCAGAGGGACACTTGCACACAGCCTTGGGTCCCAGGGCCAACACACACATGTGGGAACAGTCCATGTTCTCGCAGGGGCTATCAATGCCCATCTGGAGCAATGGGTGGATGACCTGCAAACCAAGCAGCGAACAAGAGGGTTTTAATAATGCTCTTTTTGCACCTTACAATTCATGCTGATAAAAATAAAATAGAAATTGAAATATTCCTTTCAGCACATGGAATGTATAATTTCATTAACAGCAGTTCGGGATCATTTCCATCAACGACCCCGGGGTTTTGATAATTTCCCAAAACGGTTAGTATCTTCATAAGCTAAAACATGCAGTGTCATAGCAGTACACGGGCAATATGCTGAGAGCACTTCAAGAACACAAGGAGTGATCCAAAATGTAGTTACAGTTCCTCCATTATAAAATACCAGCCCCATATCCACCTGTGTCCCAACATCCTTCAGTCAACATTTTACTCACCTTCACACCAAAAGGTTGTCGGAGTCTTTTCAGGAGAACTTGACAGTTTTTGCCAGAGATTTTATGAGCAGTCAGCACCACTCGCTTTTTGGCATCAGACCAGTAGAGCATGTCATTGAACAGTGCCAGGGAGAATGGGTTGGTGGTCTCTTTCATCTGTAGAATCTGAAAATTACATTTAAATAGACCCATGTTTTATTCAGGTCTGTGACTTTAGAGTCTTACCGTTTTCAAATGAGCCATCATCTATGCTCAGGCCATTTTGGAAAAACAAACCCATTAAGTGTCACTTGTGGGGTACTCCTAGTTAAAGGAGGGCAGGATATCACGATATTTGGCCAAATACCTGGATATTGTGGTGATATTGTAGGGTTGACAATTGAGGCTTTCACAAAGTATTTACACAATGACATTTGTGACAAATAATCAGTGGAATATAATGACTTAAGTGGGTAAAAGCAAACTGAACAGAAAATACACATCACTTTACTGTAATGTAACCCTGGGAAAAAAAAAAAAAAAAAAAAAAAAAAAAAAACACAGGAAAAGGCAACACTTGTCATATTACGATATCCAAAATCGATGATATTTAGCCTCATATATCAATATATTGGCCAGCCCTATGACATCCCCTTTTTAAAAAGAGTTACCCGAATGTCCTCTCCATCCAGTGTTGCAGAGCCAATGGCCCTCAGCCTTTCATCTGTCCAGTAGACCCTGTCAGAGATTGGGTCGACAGCCACACCACCCGGCCAGCCCAGACTGGAGTTTACCACTGCCTTCCTCTCGGACCCGTCCATGCCAGCGCGCTCTATCTTCACTACAGTACCAATCTCTGTCCAGAACATCAACCTGGTAGAAAAACAAGACTCAACTGGTCTTTAAAGTGCTCATATTATGCTTATTATCAGGTTCATAAATTTTATTAAGGGGGTTATATCAGAATAGGTTTACATGGTTTAATTTTCAAAAGACATTTTTGTTGTACTGCAGCTCCTCTTTTCACCCTGTGTTGAGCTCTCCGTTTTAGCTAAAGAGTGAGGCATCTCACTTCTGTTCCATCTTTGTTGGGAGTCGCACATGCACAGTAGCTAGGTAAGGACTACTAGCCAGTCAGAAGCAGAATATGAGGGCGTGCCACGCTAGCAGCTAGGCAAGCATTATAACGTGTGTTACAAAGTGACCACGTTTGTCTATGAAGTAAAGGCTGGACTACAATAGAGCTGTTTGGAGCAGTTGGTGAACAGTGTTTTCTGTTGGAGATGGTAAGTCCCTTTGGGGTGGATTTTGGGCTTTTTCACTTTGTAAACCTATAATGTGCACAAAAAAAAAAAAAAAAAAAAAAAAAAGATACATAACACAATAAAGGAAAGGGAAAAAGCCAAAAAGCATAATGAGCACCCAAAAAAAAAAAAAAAAAAAAAAAAAAAAAAAAAAAAAAAAGGCTTTTTACAAACATTGTAGAGTTTGGAGGGTGAAATCATCATGCTGACCCTTTTTGTGGCAGCAGTGCCAGAGAGCGAGGCTGTTCCAGGTCTTCATCCAGGATGACGCTGTGGTCCGAGGACTCCACAGTGGCTGTGGACAGTCCGACTGCAACAATCTGACTGTTCACTCCGTCGATCCAGTACAGGTTCCTCCCAAGCCAGTCCACGGCAATGGAATCAGCCCGGACACCTGTGGAAACATTTGCCCAGGTTCATAATATGTCATTTGCTCATGTTAGTAGTCCCGTCTGCTGTCCGGTTTCTTTTCCTACTCCTTAGATATATCTTACCTCACTTGCACAGTTTATCATCAATACAATTCTGAGTCTGTAAATACTGTTTATAATGTTAATAAATATTGTCTAATTTCTGGTTGTTTTTGTAAAATCTGCTGTGTATGTGCCCACCACCTGCACCGTTTGTTGGACGCCACTGACCTAGATTTCGTTACATATGTGCCTGCACATTGTGCAGATGACAATAAAATTGAAATTGTGTCACGTCTTGAGGAGGGACCCTTAAACATAAGTATACTAGCCGCATCCAAGGTGGCGCGCGCCATCGTGACGTCAAAATGACATAATATCTTGCAGGCGCGCCCGGATTTATGGCGGACGAGCACAGGACGCTCACGGCTCTTTTTTTCAGCGGCACCTGATAAAGTGGAAACAGGAGGCCTGAACGATTGATGCCAGGACTCTGAGTGACTGTACATTTCTTGTAAACTTGGATAATTGCCTGTGTGGCTCACGTGGCTCCCAACCTTTAGTCAGAGTTCCTGTGGTCTTCTGGTCCAGTGAGGACCACCTGATGCTTTCAGCATCCAGACTGACCCAATAGACCCTCTGCTTCCTCCAGTCGTAGTCCAGGGAGAGGATGGCCTTCTTGGCAGAGGAGGACAACACATCAAGGCTGTGGCTGCGCAGGCCAAACGAGAAGAGGTCCGTTTGGACGGACGACAACAGGAAGGGTTCACCTGAGGGGTGAGAAAAGGATGATGATCAAAAAGGACTATGGATATAGACTATTAATGTTAAAAATGGATTAAATGAAGGATGGTCTTACTGAGTGGATGCATTTATTGAACCACACTGCAAAAATGTTACCCTAGATTTATTTCCTATATGTTTTATAAACATTATTGCAGTCTTCATCTTTTTAGGTAAGTAAGTAACCATGCAGATACAGGACAAATGTTCATACAAGTAAAAAAAAAAGGGGGTGTGTTGGAATGTTCCAACATTTTTGGAAACGCCCTTATTTACTTTCTTGGCAAAAGTGTTCTCATCCAACTCTCTGCAAGAAAGTGAATTGTATGAAAAGTATTTCCCAAAATGTCAAACTAATTCTTTAAACAAAAAAAAAAAAAAAAAAAAAAAAAGGAACACGCCAATTTATTGAGACTTCAGCTTATTCACTGTCCGTGCGTGTTGTAACTCTGTCTGACGTCCCCAGCGCTAGCTAAGCCTAGCACAGATCCTGGAGGTAACCATCTCCAACTAGCCTACTGCTCCCAATAAGTGACAAAACAGCAACATGTTCCCATTAACATGTTGCGATTTGCATAGTCACAGGGTGAAGAAATAAGGTCACATGAGACACAGCCATCTTCTAACGTATACAAACTGGGAACTATATTCTCAGAGAGGCGAAGCACTGCTACTCTCTGCTACTTGGGCAGAGTAATTTGCTCGCAGCACCTGAAGCCCTGTGGCGAGGAGCAGAGAGTTCGCTCAGTTTGAGTAATAGAGTCAACAATTACTAGATAGTAAAAGCATAGTGACCTTGTTATTTGTACACCCTGTGACTATACAAATCACAAATTGTAAATAGGAAAATGTTGGCGTTATTTTGTCACTTATTGGGAGCAGTAGGCTAGTTGGAACCGGTTACCTCCAGGATCTGTGCTAGGCTTAGCTAGCGGTGGGGGCGTCAGAGTTACAACACGCACGGAGATGAGAAGGGTATGTATGGACTTGTCTAACTCTGGGGGTTACGGTGAATAAGCTAACGTCCCAGTAAGTCAGCGTGTTCCTTTAAGTTTCCATAATGCGTCCCCTCCAAAACACGGTTCTATGGCCCACTAAATGATATACCAAAGGGCTTTACCGGTGATCTTGCAGCTGTGTCCATCTGCCTCTTTTACGTAGCCTGGGTGACAGTCACATTGGTATGAGCCTTGATTGTTGATGCACAGCTGACTGCACACGCCTGGGCTCCGGCCTTCACACTCGTCGATATCGGCACAGGTCAGCCCGTCCGCTGTGAACTGGAAGCCTGCCTCACAGCCACAACGCTACACAGCAAGAACAGAGCATTAGTCAGAGGAGCTGCAACATTCACATTACACACTTAAGAGGGTACGCCATCATAGAGTCATGATACACAACACACTTTTCGTTGATAGAAGAAAAAAAAAATGCTCGTTTATCCAGAAGGGTCTTTCAGAAACTTTACATTCACTGCTACAGTCACAATTCAGTTTCTACTGCATTTCTTCTACTAGTGGTGGAATGTTATAAAGTACATTTACTCAAGTACTACTGTACTTCAATACAAATTGGAGGTAGGCTACATGTACTTTACTTGAGTCTTTTCATGCCACTTTCTACATTTCAGAAAAATATTGTACATTTTACTCCTACATTCATCTTGCACACAAAAACACAATACAATGTTTTATTATAAATTAAACTATGTAACAATATATAGGCCTACAAGTACAGCTGAAATCAGTCAATTAAAAACACCAAACTTTTTAGAGTGTTTCCAGTTTCTAAAAATAAAGATTTATTTGCATCGAGTACTTTTACTTTTGATACTTTCAGGTACATGTTCCTGATGATACACACTTTTACTTAAGTAACATTTTCAATGCAGGGCTTTTCTTGTAACCGTATTTTTACACTGTGGTATTAGCACCTTTAGTTAAGTAAAAAAGGAACTGAATACATCTTCCACCGTCTCAAGCCTTTATTTTTCCATTTTAAGCCACGGACGGACTGCCTTGTTCGTTAACGTCAAGTGCACACAAAGTTGGAAAATACAAGGGTGCTCACCGTTCCCTGTGGCGTGCTGTAGCAGCTCTGGGAGCAGTGCTTGTTATCTGCCTCTGCACAGCTTATCTGGCAGCTGCCTCCCTCGTCGGAGCCGTCGACACAGTTGGTAATGCCGTTACACACCAGGGATGGATCCAGGCACTCCTGGCTGCCACACTGGAACTGGTGAGGAAGGCATGTCACCACCCTACCTAGTACACACACACACACCATGTTTTTTGGTTTTAAAACACAGAATGTTAGAGGTATTCAGCTAGGCTACATAAAAGTAAAATCCCTTTATTCAAAGTTAACAAAACAAATGTTTAAAGGGGTGATAGAATGCAAAACCGATTTTACCTTGTCATAGTTGAAAAATGACAGTTTGGTGGGTAAACAGTACATACATAGAACCTCAAAATCCCATTGACACTTCTTTCCTCTGCAAATCTCACAATTTGAAACGGCCTCTGAAAACAGGCAAATCTCAATGAGCCACTGAGTTGATGTCAACTCTGTGGCTCCTCCTCATTTGGCTCTAGTCTTTGTCATGCCCCAACATTTACATAGGCTACACAACTGACCTGAGATCAGGTAGTCTTCTGAATCTAGGTCGCGCAGATCTCTGCTATTCCATTACAAAATTTACTTCTGAAACTTTATGCGAGAAATCAACTATGTAAAGCTCAAATATGGGCCGTTTTACGAAAATGTATGGCTAATTGCAATGTGTGTCGGAGTTCAGCGGCCGGTGCTGCCTGGGTTGCTACGTTGGACTACCAAACGCCGCTGCCCTGACACAGCTCCAGGGCCTGCAGCTCGCTGTTCTCCCTCCCCTCTTCCTGCTAAATGGCCAGTCTTGTTACGCCCGCAATCTCTTACCGCAGGTTCCAGTTAATCTTATAATGGACGTGTGATGAGTTATTTAAACAAACAATCAGGGAAATAAACTCCTCTTGTCCGCAAGTCTCATTGATAGAGCCCGCGGGGAGCTGGAGTCCATCCATGAGAGCTAGCTAGCCTCCTCCTAATGAGACTGAAATGCACAAAAATGCATTAAATTGAAATCGGACAAGTGTTAGCTAAGCTTTGTAAGACCTTTTGGTAGCTGTGATATGCATGCCGTGATGAAATTCAAAGTGTAAATATACTATAGTTATGCCGAAAGTGTAGCTAGCTAGCCGCCATCTTTACCCATTGGATTGAAGGGACACTAGCAGCATGACGAAACCTCTCATTCACAAAAAAAAGAAAAAAAGCATTAAATTGATCTTTTCCCATTGTATTGAATGGGACACCTAGCTAGCTAGCTGCTCCTCCTAACAAGACCCCTCACGTTCACAAAAACAGCTTAAATTGAAATCGGACACAACTGTTAGCTTTGTAAGACCTTGGGATAGCTGTGATACAAGTGACAAAATTCAAACTGTAAATATATTATAGTTATCCAATCTCTACTTTCTTGTTTTTGGAGTGTTTGGTTAAATTCTTGTGTTCGAAAAACAAAATGTTTCGAAAACAGTCCTGACTGAATGTTGACCCTTCTGTGATTGTCCTTACTTCAATATTAGTCTAAATTCATAATTTCAGCTTTTTTTAAACTCAAGGATTATACATAATTTCCTTAATAAATGAGGTTTATTGACCATGAAATCCTAAAAGTGTAAAACTAATAATGAGTCAGTGTTAGTGGTGTTTATACATGAAAACCAAAAGAAACACTCCCCAAAAAAAAAAAAAAAAAAAAAAAAAAAAACATTTTTAAAAAGTGCCTAGAAAAAGCGTTGACAAGCGCATGGTCCTATGGAAGACAACACAAGGGTTGACATTGTCGCATGTAGTTACATGCCAACGGCAGTAAAATATGTCCTCTTGGCTGCCAATGTTAAATTCTCCCCGGGTCATTACTCCTGAAATATTTTTCGTTATGTAGTATTTGGTTCACAAGCCTTTATTTTTGATGGGTAAAAAGTGCCGCTTCCATTACAATCTAACGTTATTATACTGCTAACTATTAAGTAGCTGCATGCTGATGCCAGATAGCTTTAATCTTGGCAGCCAATGCTGGTAATTTCTCCCCAATTTCAGGTCACATTAATGCTGGGACATGTCCAGTTGTGTAGCATTTGTTTTAGCTATATACTCTCATTGCAGTAGCTCCAGCTGCTACTAGTGAAACAAAACTGCAGCGGAGATTCCAGGAAACACGCTGGCCAATCAGAGCAGACTGGGCTTTTTTCAAGAGGGGGGGCTTCAAGAGACCGGTGCTCCAGCTATTCAACTGTTCCCCTCTTATGGGTTTCATTTTGATCTTCAGCCGTTTCAGTTTCCACACTATACTCATCACTTAAGATTACTTTCGACATTTGACTTCCATTAGATATTACAGAGACCCTTACACAAAGGCTCAAAGAGGAGATTACATGCAATAATAGCCCCCCGGCTGGATTCGGACCAGAGATGTGCAGTTACTAGGCTACGACAACTTAATTCCACTTAAAATCAAACATTGTTTAATTTCTTTTCAATGGATGAACGACACCACCTTTTTCAGTTATACATAATGTACTCACATTCAGTCTCGTCACTGCCATCGTCACAGTCCTTCATGCGGTCACACCTCCAGGATATAGGGATACACTTTGTCTTGGATGTACACGACCACTGGAACTCCCCACAGCTCATTGGAGCCACAGGACAATCCTAAGGGGAGCCAATGTATTATTTCACTGCCATCCTAACTGGTACTTCACAAATTCAACTTTTGATTTGGAAATCGAGGCAACAGGGAGGCCACGTATACGTTTAGACCATTAGAGAGCGTGGCTGTAAACCACCATGTTATCAAGGGTTTGCTGAACTGAAAACTGCCAGCTCCGTGACTACTGTTCTGACCTTTGGTGGGGGCATCGTTTCACAAAAGAAAAATATATATGTCTTAAGAAACACTGTAAGTGATATCTGGTTAGCCATCAAAGACTTAAGTATAGGGGACTGATTATTAGCATGTAAATATTAAAAAAAAGAAAATATTTAAAAAGAAAAATTCAAAAAAAAAGGCATTGTTCTATCATCCATTATTACTTCTCCAGACGTTTTAGGTTTTTGCCATGGTACTGTTTCAGTATTGAGATATTTAGGCAGGGTATTGTATCAGTCATAATTTTGGTATTGTGGCAACACTAGCTTGCACAGTTTTAGTCCTGAATCTATGTATATGTCTAGGATTGGGCATCGAGAACAGATTCCTACTTGGAATGGTTCCAAAAATTACGATTCCAGTAGAATTGTTTCATTGGAATCGTTTAGAGGATTTGGTTTCAAATCTGATCATCGCTTCCTAATTTAACATGCACAAGTTTTGGTTTCCGAAGTGGCCAGGCATTTGTTGTTTTGCAGCCTTGGAGCACAGTAAGCAGCGCTCTAGTGTGGCTTTATTTTACATTGCAAAAGCCCTGTAAAACTGGAAGCCACCATTGAATCATAATAATAAAAAAATAAAAAAGTTCTCTTATTTGTGAAAATAGGCATGTGACCCATTTCAACTCCACCCCTAAAAGAGTCGGAATCGAAAGGTAGAATCTGAATTGTTAAAATCCAAACGATGTCCAACCCTACATCTGTCCCAAGGTGTTTATACATCCTTGGGCTGGATTTGTGACTGGCCTTTTATTTGTCCGTGTGGCAGAGGGGTATGAGAAGAAATGTATACACAGCCATGTCAAAATCCCTTTTCGGTGATGTACAGTTGTTTCACCCCCAATTTTCCACATACATTAGATCGATCAAAGTAAATACGGTCCCATGAATAGGGTTCAACACAAATCTGTCCACTTTTATGTCTACTTTGGCCCAACATACACCTTCTCATCCGTGCCATCTTTGCAGTCCTGATCTCCATCACAGAACCACTCCTGCACCAGACACTCCTTGCTCTGGGGGCAGCGGTGTTTGGTGGCGCAGACCGGTGCCTCGCTGCAGCTCTCCTCATCGGAGCGGTCCAAGCAGTCTGGGTGGCCATCACAAAGCATTGTGGCCGACACACACTGGCCATTACCACACTTGAACTCTATGGCACTGCAGCCTTCGTCAACTACAGGGGGGGGCCAAAGATTTTGTCACAAAAAGATGTCCTATACAAGCAGAGCAGATTATTGGGACTAGATTAAGATCAGACAACCTACCACAGTTTTTTTCGTCACTGCCGTCCACACAGTCCCTATCCCCGTCACAGAGGAAGCTGCTGGGAATGCAGCGGCTCTTGTTATCACACTGGTGCACGCAGCCCTCCATCAGCTTGGCACATCCCAGCTCATCCGAGCGGTCCTGACACTGAGGCACACCGTCGCACACCTGGCCCTGCGCTATGCACTTCTTTCCATGCGCACACTGGAACTGGTCTGCAGAGTACACATGGCATAAATCGGGATGCTGGGGTTATAATTGGGCTTTAAAATTGTCTAAACTGGTTCCCAGCTTTTGTGGATTTTAAGGTTCTCCATAAATAATCCTGTTAACATACCTCATATATCTGGACTCTTCCTCTATACATTACATTTACTCTTTGTTGATATGCATAATGCTATTGGTTTTAATAATTTGCTATTACATTTCTTTGCAGTGACAATGCAATGTCCCTTCAGACCCATGTGTTTCGACCACATTCGAGTTCAATATGGTTACATTTACCAATGATCCTCAATGAATGTCAATACATAGTGTGAAGCCAAATTGCTAACCGTCTCTGCACAAACAGAACATTTAATGCATTTGGAAGAAAATGTATTTGACTGATGTACTCAACATAAAATAAACTAACCACTGGAGGGCAGTATAAAGTAATATTCTTAACCCAGAAACAGAATACCACACAGACACCTTAAACAACCACATTACCTGTTTCACACGCTGATACACATTCTTTCTCATCCGAGCCATCCCTGCAGTCTGCTTCTCCATCACACACATGGTTGTAAAGGACACACTCTGTGTTGTCCTTGCAGGGTTTGGAGCCCAAAGAACACTTGATGGGCGTAGGTGAGCCAACAGAGGAAGCGGGCACAGAGGTTGTACTAGCCCCTTCTTCCTTTTCATATCCGTCTTCCTCTTGGTCCTCTGATGCAGGTGCCAAATAAAAATGGGTAAACCTCAATAATGCAAGACTGCATACTATGCACGTGTCAAATGTGGGCATGAGATTCTCAGAATCATTTCAACCTACCACAGTTGGCTTCATCTGTGCCGTCTAAACAGTCCCGCTCTCCATCACAGATCAGGTTTGCAGGTAAGCAGCGACTCTTGCCGTCACAGTGGTGAACACAGTCGTCAGTTCGCTCCGTACAATGCATTTCATCAGAACGGTCCTGACACTGAGTTACACCATCACACATCTGGTCCTTTGGTAGACACTTTTTCCCATGAGCACACTGGAACTGATCTGTTCATTTGAGGCATTTGAAATTTTACTGTTAAAAGACAAGTTATGGTTTGCTTGCATTTAAATTACTCCTATGTTTGACTGGATGCCAAATAGAATATGGAAACTGTGAAACCGACTTAATGACATAATGTGATAATGGAAAATCAGGTGCCAATTTGTTTTAGGTACACCTACAGTGGCTTGCACAAGTTTACACACCCATGCTAAAGTTGACTATAAAAGCATGATAAACTCCCCCATTTTAAATTCCCATAGAGGCAGGCAGATTTTTAAAGGCCATTTATTTCATGGATCCAGGATACTATGCATCCTGATAAAGTTCCCTTGGCCTTTGGAATTAAAATAGACCCACATACCCTTCACCATACCTAGAGATTGGCATGGGGTACTTTCCATAAAATCATCTCTCAATGCAAATCAAACCAGCTATTAGGCTAACTGAAATAAAACCATGCCAATCTCTAGGTCAAGATAAATTTTTTTATTCCTCTTTTTAGTCAACTTTAGCATGGATGTGTAAACTTATGCAAGCCACTGTAGCTAAAACTAATGCAGTCTGATACAAAAATCTTGCAAGAAATCCTAATACCTTCTTGAAGGTCCTAATGTTTTAGAGAGTTGTTGAGTCAACTGTATGATCATTTTGCAGGCTGGAGTGCTGTTGAACTGTATTGCATAATACAGAGAGCCTACCCGCAATGGTATTACAAAAACTAAACATTAAAAAAGGTGGGCTTTATTGCATTAGTTTTAGTAAGGTGTACCTAATAAACTGGCAACTGAGTGTTTTTGCCCCGTTTAAATCTGATAGGTTCTTAAACATGAGAAACCCAGAGATTACATCCGATTTTGATTCTAAGTAATTTGCTTATTTTGTGAAGGGTTGCATTTATCAATATCATACAAGACATTATGCCAACTCCAATGGTCACATTTAATCTGATTTCCAAACTGTCATAACAGCAATACATTTTAGTAATTCACAGAACTGTAAGTGGCACACACTATTTATCTGTCTTAGGTCAAAGCAAACTTCAGAAAGTAATACCAAGTAGTAGGACTTCCAGTCCAGTAAGCCTACCTGTATTGCATTCTAATGCACAGTCCTCTTCATCTGAACCATCCTTGCAGTCCGGCTTACCATCACACACATGGTTGTAGAGGACACACTCTGAGTCCCACTTGCACTGTGTAAAGCCCAATCCACAGCTCAAAGGATTTGTTCCAGCTAAAACAACCGTTTGGATCACAAAATGTCACTTACTGCTAAAGTTACAATTACAGCTAATAATGCATCTCTCACTCTGTGTCTGAACTGAGAAACAAAACTCTGAATAAATTAGAATGCGTACAGTTTAATCAGTATATTTTTGTAGATGTAGGTGCAAAAACAGTTTTGGTATACCTGGCTCACCTTGCAAGGGCCATGACAACTGCACTAAGATGGCACAAACAAGCCAACATCCTCCCATCGCCACAGATTAAATAAAACGAACGAATGTTCCGAAGTGTAGCATTTTATAATGGTACCAGGTGAGCCCAATACAACCTAATGACACACCTGAGTGAAGGGCGGAGCTTGATTCTTGACATATCCTGCGCAGAAGTAAAAACATGAAAACTCATACTAGACCTCTTCAAATAATAAATAGCTGTAAGTAATTGTGACATTCTTTATTTCATTTTTTGCTCTTAATCTACTGTTGTATTTTTTCGAAAATGTGAATGATTTAATATCCTGTGAATATGCTATATAAAAAAAGCTTTTGCCTCCAAATCTCTCTAAATGATAAATATGACGCCGTGCTGTCAAATAAACAATAAGGATTGATAAGGACCTCAGCCAGCCAGTATCCAGAGTATGTCTTTTTATAATCCTCCAATCAGTTTTCTTTGAATAGGAGGGATTAAGCGCTTGTACGTAGCCATTAGGTTTGTTTTGTTGTTCCGGTCTACCTAACCTAGCAAACTAGCTCCAGTAGCACCGAGTAGCACTGGTAGCAACTTGAGAAGAGCCCACAAGCCTTGTCAAAAATTAGCTGCAGTACAATAAAGTGTAGGCATTTTTTTGTCAACAAGGTGCTTAGAGGGCTGCGCAAATCTTTTTCTCAAAAAGCGGAGCTTTGGACTCTTAAAAACTGGGGTAAATATTGAAATGTTTTTAGCTGTTTTCTCGACTTTGAAGCATGTTGTTTTGTGTGAGAGATGTAACGTCAGGTCCGTTAGCCAGCGGGAGCCAGGGCTCAGTTTGGAAGAGTTCGTCCAAGATGCTAACTCATTTTGTCGCCGTGTCTGTATTTTAATAAAAGGCATAAACACTCAATAGCTAGCTACGTTGATATAAAACATTATAATGTTTGCAAATTCATGAAGTGACATTTTGTGTTGTTCTTTTAATTATAGCCCGGACAAGCTGACGTTAGGTAGCAAAGTAGCGCGACTTGACTGTTGCGCATAGGAGGTTTTTTGTGGATCACAACAAAAGGATTTTTGATAACAAGCTGGCAGCTAGCTCAGTTAAGCTAGCTAACGTTAGCTGACCTAGCTAGCTAGATGAGGGCTTCTCCGTGATTTACCTCTGATCTGCTTACTTACGTTAACTATAGTTTTTCACTTTACGTTTTTAGCCAAGACTATTTCAGCATTTTGCTGTAAAACACTCCGCAAGCTAACGCTAGTGAACTTATTGTTGTGATTTGAGTCAAGCAGGCCCCCCCCTCCAGGTAGCTAGCAGCCGGCCTTCCCAAGCCAGTTGGTGTTAGCTCTGAGGGGGGTTGTCACAAAATACTCTCCTTATTCATGTTCATTAGATAGCGTTCACTGTATTATTCATTACGTTCTTTAGTAGCTGGTCGTGATTGCTTCCGTGCGCGGAATGCGACAGTATGTGGCACGCCCCGTGTGGTAACTTTATAAGTTTGCATGCTAGCTAGCTTGGATGTCGAGCAGTGTTTTTTTTTTTTTTATGACAAGCTAACGTCAAGTGGACATCCCTGCTTGTTCAACTCACCAAATGCTTAACTTCACACAAGTGGCAACTATCGCTATGTAACGTTAACGACGCTGCTGTCAAAACCGTATTACTATTTGATTTAATATTCGAAGTTTCATTGAATTATAAACACAATGCCTTTTTTATTATTTTGATGAGGCTAGATATAATTGTTTTTCTGTGCCATATTTTGTTTGTAACGATGTACTTTGTGTTTGTGTGTGTGTGTGTGTGTGTGTGTCTGACTCTCTCCCAAGGTGTCCATCTCTTTTGAGTATACCCTGCTAGCACTGGCTTCCACCCTGTGACTCATTGGTCACTAGAGGGGCCCCATCAGAGCAAGGGCCCAAACTGTAGCTCCAGGTACCTTCTTGTCTGTGTGCGTGTGAGATCTTGTGTTGAGTCCTCTGGAGACTCCCGGCTTGTCCAGCTAAGATGTCCTCCATCTTGCCGTTCACCCCTCCTGTGGTGAAGAGGCTGTTGGGCTGGAAGAAGTCTACTAGTGGCCCCGGTGGAGCAGGCGGTGGGGAACAGAACGGGCAAGAGGAGAAATGGTGCGAGAAGGCTGTAAAGAGCTTAGTGAAGAAGCTAAAGAAGACAGGCCAGCTAGATGAGCTGGAGAAAGCTATCACCACACAGAACTGCAACACCAAGTGTGTCACCATCCCCAGGTATACCTCCCAACACTTGATTGCTGTTCAAACTAGGCTCAGAGAAAAGGCTGCTGCTGTTACATGTCTCTGCAAGTGTGCTTAGTTGAGACCTCTGTGTCATATAACACAGTGAAACCTTGGGCTGATGGCAGATGCTGATCTTGCACTTCTCTATTTTTAATTCTGTTCTCATAATTCTGCAATTCTGACATGCAAACCTGATGACAATACTTAAATGTTTTCCAGGGATGCGAAATATTAAAACATGAGTTGCTCATTACAGAAGAGCTAATAATGAATCAATTCCCTGTTTGTTTACAACTGTACTTGCAGTTAGATTTGTGTATTACGCACAAGGGGAGAGAGACATTCAAAAGAGTGAGAGAAGATGTTCTCTTTATCAGCCAGCCGGCCTTGATGGCCCAGACTCATGTTCAGTGGGAACACTGTGTTAACAGATTAATTCCTTACTGATGTGCCGCCAAGTACCACGTCAGTTGTTTGTATGTCTGTAGATAGCGGCCTGGTTGTTATCGCCTGAGAATTGTTCTAGGCCGCAGTGTTAAAATTTGTAGAGATACAGTGGCTGGCTCGATCTGAATGAAATACTTTCTTGGAGAGGGCTGGACTAGTAGAAGAGATCTATACGAGAGAGGGTGGGTTACAAGCACGCAAATAATGCCAGATTGGGGCATTGCCACCAGCCATACTTATGTTGGCACATTTTGATTGTGATTGGGAAGCTTGTCTATCCTGCTTGCCACTTAAGCAGGTACACATTAAACTTTTTGATTGATTCTACTCCAAACACCAAGTTTCCTGCAGTAAAAATAGCTGTTGAATTGTATCTACATGCTGCTATGGCTGGTGGACAACAGTTGGTTTCCTGCCCTGTTATGAACCAGACAATTGCAATTTTGAATGGTTGTTGAGATCCCACCAATGGAATGAAGTACATGTGTATTTGTAGCATGTAACATGTAGAATGTGTCCTGTTATTATTCAGAAGCAACTACTCTCATTTGTCCTCATTCCAAGTTTTTTAATTTCTTATTTTTTTAGTTCATTTCCTTGTGAACATTTTGAGAATGTCTGTCTGAGCATTTATTTGGTTTTCCAAGGTTGCCTCCTCCCCCCCCTTTTGTGCCATTGTGTGTCCTCAGTGTTTGTTTGAATGTCTCCAGATAAGTTCTGACATAAACGACTATAGTGGGGAAAAAACGTTTTGAGTAATTTTAAGTGTTTGATGCAATACCACTGTTGATGAATGCTCTTTGTCTCACTCATTGTGTGTGTTAACAGATTCCATATTATGTTTTTGTTCCCTTAATTCTGTCAAAAAAGGCTTCTTTTATTTAAAGTTCCCATCTTTCATTTCCTCTGCTAAAAATGAGTAGATGTCTTTATTTTGTCATAAACTCTAATAAAAGAGGCCTTTTAATGTTTACATTACCCATACTGATATTTCTGAATGAGCCATGTCCCATGTTTATCATTTGTTTTTTGTTTTTGTTTTGTTGTTTTCTCTGTGCACAGCAATTGCTCTGAAATATGGGGACTGAGTACACCAAATACGATAGAACAGTGGGATACATCAGGCCTATACAGCTACCCTGACCAAACCAGGTGACTATCCTCAACTATTGTATGGTGTTGCATACAACTTTGATGTGGGAGAGTTGTCATTACAATGTTTGAGGTGACGGACATTTAGAACATCTTTGTGTCTCGCTCTCGTCTCCACCCAATCCAATCCATCTCCATTTCCCTCCCCTACCTGGCCATATAATGTGTCACCCCCTCTCCCCTGCATGTCTTCTACATCTCACCATCATCTTCTGTTTGCTGTTCAATCAGATCCCTGGATGGCCGCCTGCAGGTCTCCCACAGGAAGGGGCTTCCCCATGTTATCTACTGTCGCTTGTGGCGATGGCCGGACCTTCACAGCCACCACGAGCTGCGCGCCATCGAGGCCTGTGAGTATGCCTTCCACCTCAAGAAGGATGAGGTCTGCATCAACCCCTACCACTACCAGAGGGTGGAGACCCCAGGTGAGATTACAATATGTTTAAAATTGCAACAATATTGTATCGTGGAGTTATTGTATCGTGAGATCTGTTGATTCCCACCCCTACTTTTTACCACATTTGTCTTTATAGAATTTTGATGAACTTGATCTTATGGGAAAATGTTTTGCCTTAGAGATATGAAAATGGGCCAGACTGTGATGCACACCTTTTTATTTAATGGAAGTCTCCTTTTTTGTTTACTTTAAGGTGTAATTTGACATTTTAAGAAATGCGCTTATTGGATTTCTTGCTAAAAGTTAAATGAGAAGATTAAACAGATCAAACAAACCAGACATAATGTGTTCATTGGTGAGCTTTAGAGGTGCTAGTAAGCAGATATTTTTTTTACCTTTTGGACAGAGCCATGCTAGCTTATTCTCTGTTTCCAATCTTTATGCTTAACTGACTGCTGGCTGTAGCCTTATACAGTATTTAACAAAGCGATAATGGGAGTGGTGTCAATCTTCTCGGCAAGAAAGCAAACAACCGTTTTCTCCCAAAATGTATAACTATTCCTTTAAGAGTTTCACTAGTGAATGATATTAAAATCTGCAGTGAAACCGGCTTCATTCTGCCTTAACAAGCCATTAATATGTTTAAGATTTCAGTTTAAATGTCACCTGTTTTCCCTTTCATCATTGGCTTATTGCTGTGGCCAGTTTTTTCCCAACAAAAATGAAACTTGTTTTAAAGCACTTGTTCATTTTTGCATGAAAATGGGCCAAAACCAACCAGCAATCATTTTGGAAAAGCGCATCAATAATAAGAGTCTAACTCTAACACTTTTACCCGTAGTGCTGCCTCCTGTTCTTGTGCCAAGACACTCGGAAATCCTGCAAGATCTACCACCTCTGGATGACTACACTCATTCCATACCTGAGAACACAAACTTCCCCGCAGGAATCGAACCTCCAAACAACTATATACCAGGTGAGTTTATCACCGCACTGGATCGGAGTGACTATATTTGACTAATGTACTGAATGGTTACATAATGTGCCAAGTAACATCTGAAAATGAAGAAACTTCTTTTCAGTTTCTGTATGCAGTAGTGTATTACATGGTATTTAGTTTGTATATGTACGCATTTTTGATACTGATACTTTACTCAAAGAGAAACTTGTGATTCTCCATATCATGGGTTTAGCTGTAAATGTTTTTACTATTGGCATTACTTTAGGGGGGGAAAAAGTGGAACTATTATGCTTTTCTGTATTTCCTGTCATATTTATAATGCCATAATGTTTGATTTGCACGTTAAACGTGGCCAAAACAAATAATGTGGTCCATATTTCAACGAAATCCCCGTGAGCTAAAACATTCATTTGGTTTGGAAGCCTTTATCTGCAACTTTTGACAGTAAGAAGTGCTGCTATATCCTATGACTGTCCACTGCTAACAACAGTAGCTGCATGCTAACGCCAGATAGCTGTAACCTTGGCGGCCAATGCTGGTCATTTTCCCCAATTTCTGGACACGTTACTCCTGGAACATGTCCGGTTGTGTAGTATTTGGTTAAGAAGCCTTTTATCGGTGATTTTTCACGGTACAAAGTGCTGCTATATACTCGGTTGCAGTCAGTCTCAGGCTCCTGAGTGAAACAACACAGCGGACATGCGCTGGCCAATCAGAGCAGGCTTTTTTGGGGGGGGTGCTTAAAAAGATAGGCGCGCCAACAGAGCGTCTCAGACAGAGGGTGAATACAGGTGAGCCGACATGGGCAGTATGAGAAAAATTGTGTTTTTTGAACATTAAAGCATGAAAACATGTTACAGTAGAATCACAAAATACAAGTATGAACCTGAAAATGCTATATAATAGGCCCACTTTTAAACTATTTTTACCAGCGTATAACTGTTATCTGTCATAGCGTTAGACGTGGAAAATTGATCCAAAACTTTCCGAATCAATTCAGGAATTGATTCAGAGTGATGCCTCACAAACTCACCCTACACCAAAGGGTTATACATTATGGTCTTGAACTAAAGACTTGACTTAAGTGTTACTTACTAGCAGGAAAGCATCATAAGTCAAGTTTTTTTAAGGATTTGACAGGTTTTTGTATTCAGTGTATAACATGGTATCTAGTTTGTATATGTAAGATGTTTTTTTTTTTTTTTTTTTTTTAAATACTGATGTTGTATTACTCAAAGAGAAACTGCATATCCTGGGTTTAGCTGTAAATGTCCTCTTCTTTTGATATTGACATCATTTCAGGAAAATAAACGTGAAAACACTAATGGCAGCAGGTTAAACTGGCATATTACATTATGATAACGTCACAGCTCTTTCTTTCTTTTTCTCCTCACATCATTTTAACAGAAACGCCTCCACCAGGCTACATCAGTGAGGATGGGGAGGCAAGCGATCAACAGATGAATCAAAGTATGGACACAGGTACCCTAGACTAGCAACTCCTTCTCCTTTCACTGCGAGTCTGCCTCACCTCCCCAGCCAGATCGAAGTCAAATGCGTGTTTCATGGGATAAATCTGCTACAGATGCATTCGTGATAAACGATCAGCAACACAGTTGAAAAAACTATTTTAGACATGAGGCTTTATCCTTAACATTCTCCTTTGCTTCGACAGACCTGATCTACCCTGCATTAGAAGCCAATCTCAGATCACAGATTGCTGACAATACCAAATAGTTTGCCTAGAGAGCGGGCAGCTCTGTGAAATACCCGGTCCAAAGCTGTTGTCAGCATGCATTAGTGAAAATGCACGTTCAAGTCTTTTGAGTTTCTCCACGAATCTGTGGAAATCAACTTGAACAATTTAGGAAGGATGGTACATTCTTTGTCTCCAGCCCATGGAATATACCCTGTCTCTCCTGGCTGGCTCTAAATTCTCTGCCTCACCAGAGCGGGTTTGCATCCTTGATGTGCTGTTAATGATAACCATAACAGCAGCAGCAAGCTACTTATTGTTTTATACATCATCCATTTATTTCTCTGTGCAGTCAAGTAAGTTATAGTTCAAACTGTGCAATCCCAACAAACCACCAACAAAGCAAGCTGTAGGATGTACAGACAAGGCTTTTGTTACGGTAACAGTAAACTGCATCTCCACATCACTCAAATGCAAGTTGATCAGTTTTACAATACCATGGCATTCCTTTGCAAGACAGCTGCCACTTTCATCATGCGCCTTTTTGATCTGCTCCACCTGGTACCCGCGATCTGGTCTCCTGTGAACCCATCCTTCTCACCGACTCCCTGTTTTTCTTTGTCAGGTTCTCCAGCAGAGCTCTCCCCGAGCTCCCTGTCTCCTGTCAACCACAGCATGGGTAAGACGCAAAACGATACAAAGACTAAAACCATACAGAACAATCAAGCACACTGCATATTAAAGGTGCATTAAGCGATGCTAATCTAATATACTTTTTTTTTTTTTTTTTTGTCAAAATGAGCAAATATCCCACAGTCACCTAGTTCTTTATTTTCTGTGTGTGCTGAAAAGAAATCCGGGGTTAATGAGGGCTGTGGGAATGGAAAACAAACCGAAAGGGTGCGCGAGACATAACACTGGGGGGGCGGGGCTTGTGAATGTGCTGTCCGGGCCAGGAGTCATCAACAAGACGAGTTGGCAGGGAAACGGCAAAAGAGGGAAAGGACTGAAGAATACAAATAAAAAAAAAAAAATTACAAAAAAAACTTTTATTTACGGTAATGGAGGAAGAGACATGTCAACATCGGTGAGGCGTTTTAACGCTGCAGAAATCTCCTGCCATTTTTCGTTTAGTCAGCAGAGAACACTAGCAGAAGTAGTCGCCATGGCGCAGCCATTAATCTGGGTGGCAGAGATTCTGAATGGCTTTTTTTGTTTTTGTGTGTGTGGCAGTTGAGTTCAAATATCAACAATCTTTGCGCAGCATCGCTTAGTGCACTTTTTTAATACATCACAGCTTGACACTTTTCATCCGCTCATGAGCAGTGTTGTATCAAAAAGAGACTGTTGGGATGAACCTGACTGACGCTACCCTCTGCTGTAGACCTCCAGCCGGTGACTTACTCTGAGCCAGCCTTCTGGTGCTCTATAGCCTATTACGAGCTGAACCAGCGTGTGGGAGAGACGTTCCACGCCTCTCAGCCCTCGCTGACGGTGGATGGATTCACCGATCCATCAAACTCTGAGCGCTTCTGCCTGGGCCTGCTGTCTAATGTCAACAGGAACGCCACTGTAGAGATGACCCGGAGGCACATAGGTATGGCACAGCCTCAGGTCGCTTTTAAAGTAACCAATCATCTCTAGATCACCCGTTACCGTTTGTTTTTAGTTTTCAAAATGTACCACTGATCTAGGCATACGTGTGGACACATCTTGTTCAAGTCAGCTCTCGTGTTCTAGCTTCTGTCTGTCTGTGTTTACAGGAAGAGGAGTTAGACTCTACTACATTGGAGGGGAGGTATTTGCTGAGTGCCTGAGTGATAGCGCCATCTTTGTCCAGAGTCCAAACTGCAACCAGCGGTATGGCTGGCATCCAGCAACAGTGTGTAAAATTCCTCCAGGTAAGGTGCTGAAGATGTCCCTTATGTAGCAATTAGGGAAAATTCAGCAGGTACCTGCTGAACAAAAAAGATTTATAGACTGGTCATGATAATATATGGAGCTCTTTCCATGTAAATGAATATGATGCTGAAGAAGGCCATACACATCCAGCAGACCCACCAATGAAGATTTTAGAAGGCATACACCACCAAAAATTTATTTATGATATAAAAATCCACATCTTGTTGGCTTGAAAGGTGTCTCTGAAAGCTTTAGAACTATAGATCCTTTGCTAGCCTTTGATAGCTCCCTTGTGGTGGATTGCAGCTCTATTCAACTAGGATCAATATTGGCAAAGGATTCTAATGGAGACCCAGAGTCACGGCAAAAAAAACGTATTGCAGCATCCTTAGAAACCTCCCAAACCGCCTCTGCAGTACAGAGCATGTGAATTTCCGCTCCTCGCCAACAAAACGATTTGCTCCTTTAGCTCCCGGCCACTTGATTCCACTCGGCGCTCAACTCCGATTTCACCCCTCTCTACTCAAATCGCTCACCTCTTTCTCTAAAAAAGAAAAAGAAAAAAAAGCTGCGCTGTACTTATCAGATGAACGGCGCCCACCCTCCCTTCATGCCTGGAGCTCCGCCAGCAAAAGTTCCGCCTGATGGAAGGCGCTGGCGGCATGGAGAGGGAGGGCAGGCGCCGTTCATCTGCATGTAGTGAAATTGGAGCGGGAGAGATAAGGCAACGCTCTATGCTAGGGCTGCACAATTAATCGCAATATGGACTAGTGCAATATCCAAATTGCAGGGGGGTGCAATATTTGTTAAAGGCAAAATAAGTGTCAAATCATTTTAAATGAAGTATTGGGGTGCTGCAGAGACGTCCCGGCCTACAAATCGTATCCTACAGACCACTGTAAAGAAAAAATCTTTGTTTGGTACAGATCCTCGCAGAAATCACACTATAACCATTTTATTTTTATTTTATTTTAATATTTTCAATGAAATGAGAATAATGATACAAAAATGATAATTCCTCCAATATCGTGAATTATATCGCAATATCAATGTAAAATAATCGCAATTTTGGGCGCCTGGTTAGCTCACCTGGTAGGCACCCATATTTAGAGGTTTACTCCTGGACGCCGTGGGTTCGACTCCGACCTGTGGCCCTTTGCTGCATTCATTCCCCCTCTCTCTCCCCTTTCAAGTCTAAGCTGTCCTATCCAAATAAAGGCCTAAAAGAATGCCCCCCAAAAAATCGCAATTTGATATTTTCCTCATATCGTGCAGCCCTACTCTGCGCTCCATTCAGAATCCTCTCGCTCCGCTCACATGCTCTGCTGCACCACAGTCCACCACTCTGCCACTGATCTGTACTCTGTCAATCAGTCTAAGTGGGATGCTACTTTTACAGTGTCTGATTTAAAGAAGGCACTGTAAAGTTTTGCTTGGATGTAGGGATGTAACAATGCATTGTGAATCTATTTAAAATTGATTTAAATGTTTAAAAAGATTACAAGTGGTCGAGATAAAAAATGAATCGCGATGCAGTTTTTAATTGGCCTAGAGCGTTACGCTAGTTAACATACTGTACAGCAAGTAACTAGGGCTGCACAAAATCTCTAATTGCGATTTATTTTTTTACTGATATTGCGATTGCAATATGATTCACGATATTGAAGGGGATGATCATGTTTGTATCATTATTCTCATTTTCATTGACTAATATTAAATCCTTAAAAATTAAAATGATTATAGTGTGATTTTCTTTTTTTTTTGTTGCAAGGATCTGTACCAAACAAATATGTTTTATGTAGTCTGTAGGATGGGATGTGTAGGCCGGGACGTCTCTGCAGCACCACAATACTTTATTTCAGAATGGTTTGACACATATTTTGCCTTTTAACAAATATTGCGCCCCTCTGCGATTTGGATTAGAGATGGCCCGATACCATTTTTTTGCTTCCCGATACCGATTCCGATACCTGAACTTGCGTATCGGCCGATACAGAGTACCGATCCGATACCAGTGTGTCATATATTTGATTATGTTTTAACAGCTGTATACTACTATCCCTGTATGGATGTGATATGATTTCTATCTTTGTCGGTCTGGCTCAGGTTAAACTCTTTGTGAAACATGAACAAACCGAAACAAAGAATGCCACAGAACTTTCTTTTATTATCCAGTTTGACAGTCAGTTATAACGGAAAAAGATCATCAATAAACTACTTTAACGTAGATTTTCTTTAGGGCTTTATTACGTGGTATCGGATCGGTGCATAATCTCCAGTACTTCCCGATACCAGCGTTTTAGGCAGTATCGGAGCCGATACTGGTATTGGAATATCTCTAATTTGGATATTGCACTAGTCCATATTGCGATTTCGATAAAATTGGGATTAATTGTGCAGCCCTACAGGTAACGTCAGCCTGCCGTAGTCTATATCCACGACGTTCCACTTCTGGGATTGTTCAGGTGCCGCTGGATGTCCTGTAATTTCGGCCGGATATCCGTTACCTTCCGCTTCCTTTGTGTTGGCGTTCTAAACTCCTGTGGATTTCAGATCTCTGCAAATCCAGACAGCTAGCTAGACTGTCTGTCCACTCTGAGTTTTCTGTTTTGCACGACTAAAACAACCTTTTGAGCATACACATGTTCCACCAAAACAAGTTTCTTCCCGAGGCTATTTTGCAGCAGCAGCTTAGCGCCGCCCAAGACGATTGTGATTGGTTTAAAGAAACGCCAATAAACCAGAGCATGTTTTTCTCCCATCCTGGAATGCCAGACCCTCCTCCGCAGTGGAGAAAAAAAAATCACAGACAAACCCCACATTAACCTTTTTGTTCCTTTTTTAGGTTGTAATCTAAAAATCTTCAACAACCAGGAATTTGCAGCCCTGCTGGCTCAGTCTGTCAACCAGGGCTTTGAGGCTGTTTACCAGCTCACCAGGATGTGCACCATCCGCATGAGCTTTGTCAAAGGCTGGGGAGCCGAGTACAGGTGAGCCCTGCCAGCAATACTATATTTCAATAGCATAATTCATACATGCATATCTGTTGAGGTTTGAAGTAAGCTGATTTTCTACTAATTTAAAAAAAAAAATGTTTTACGGGTGTATGACTGTTTATATGTCATAGCGAAAGACATGGGCAATTGATCTAAAACCTTTTTAGTTAAAGTGCCCATATTATGCTCATTTTCAGGTTCATAATTGTATTGAGAGGTTATATCAGAATAGGTTTACATGGTTTAATTTTCAACAAACGCCATATTTTCTTGTACTGCACATTGCTGCAGCTCCTCTTTTCACCCTGTGTGTTGAGCTCTCTGTTTTAGCTACAGAGTGAGACATCTCACTTCTGTTCCATCTTTGTTGGGAGTCGCACATGCTCAGTAGCTAGATAAGGACTACTAGCCAGTCAGAAGCAGGGTATGAGGGCGTGCCACGCTAGCAGCTAGGCGAGCATTATAACGTGTTACAGAGTGAGCCACGTTGGTCTCTGAAGTAAAGGCTGGACTACAATAGAGCTGTTTGGAGCAGTTTGTGAACAGTGTTTTCTGTTGGAGATGGTAAGTCCCTTTGGGCTTTTCCACTTTGTAAACCAATAACGTGCACAAAAAGATATATAACACAATAAAGGAAAGGGGGAAAATCCCAAAAAGCATAATATGAGCACTTTAAGGAATTGATTCCACAGAAGGGTTATACATTAAGGACTTGACTGAAGTGAAGCTTCATAAGTCCCATGTTGAATAGGTGAAAAGGCTGTGTCAGCACAGACCTCAGGCATTACAAAAGTACGTGTTTGTTTTCCAGGCGGCAGACTGTCACAAGCACTCCTTGCTGGATCGAGCTGCACTTGAACGGCCCCCTGCAGTGGCTGGACAAGGTTCTGACTCAGATGGGTTCCCCGTCTGCCCGCTGCTCCAGTATGTCCTAAACAGCTAAAGAAATGCCCCCAAAAAACGCAGCCCATTACATGATCATTAAATTCCCAACTTGTGAGTCCTTTCATGAAAAGAAAGAAAAATAATAATGGAAACCCCACAGAATGAATTTTCTGTAACATTCTCCATAGTATTTGTGGCCCAGTTCCACACCCCTCTTTTAACTTTACACACACACACACACACACAAAAGAACAAATGCACCTACACTGTTGCACTCACACATACAGACTTCATAAAAAAAAAAAAAAAAAAAGAAATTGGCACTTTGTTACCCATCTATGTCATGCACCTTGTTAAATTGCTTTTCCCCAAATCCTTAATATTAGATCTATTTGTGGTACAAATGAAATGTATATTGGTTTTTAGTCCAGGAAGTAGGGGAAATACCAAAAATATCTGTGAATAGTTTCTCAGTATTGAAGATTGCTTGTATGAGTAACACAAGCTTGAATGCTAAAATGATCTTTGTTCCAGCCCACCCCAACCATTGTTCTGAACCTAAGTTTACTTTACTTTGGGGAAGCTTGGCCCCATCTTTTGTCAAGGGGAGGTGGCTTGGTGAAGAAACGATGATGGCCTTGGTGGCAGTTCTCCTCCTGAAGGAAACGCCACACAATGTGTTTATGAAATTTGAATTGACTCTGCCAGAATGGCCCTTTTTTTTTTTTTTTTTTTTAACTCTCGACGTGTGTCGTTATAAGACATACTTCTTAATGGACAAATAGGAATGTTAGTTTAAAAAAGAAAAAAAAAACGAAGTAATTCCAAAACAAACCCAAACAAACTGCAAACTCGATCTGGATGTAGTTTATTTCTTTGTCATTATATGGCACTCTACATGTCCATGGTTTAGTTGATTTCCATCCCCACTGAACAGCCTGCTATGGAAGCTAATGAGATGTTGGCCAGGCTTTGTAAGGTGCACTGGGCAGGGACCAGAGAATATCAGCTGTTTATCAAAAGCTTATTTTATTTTTTTTTCCTCTTTTTGACTCGACACTGGGAGTCCTGGGGCTCTCCATGGTGAAGCATTGAACGTGTCACCGGGAGAAATTGAAGTTATCAATGAATTAATTCTGTTTTTAGCCTATATCCCCATTGTTTTGCTACTTTTTTGTATTCTCATGTATTTTTATATATAAATATACTTAAAAAAAATTCTGTCGTTCACTTTTTATTAAAGTAATATTTTCAAGACCACAGCTGTTTCTAAAGTGACATAGAGGGCATGGATCATTCCTTCATTTTACCCAAAAGGTTTAGTTTGAATTAATTTCCAATTGCAGCTCTTTTGTCTTGTTTAAAAAAAAAAAAAAAAAAAAAAAAACACCTCACTGCCCCATATCCTTCGTTTTTTTTTTCCAAAGAAATCCGGTGCATTTAAAGTACACAAAACGACAGATTGCCTGAAACCCCTCATCGACTTTGCTGTTAACAGTTTTAATGATTCCAGAGGCATGTAAAACTTTGTAATGGCCATTCATTTAGTCATCTCTTCACCTTTTTTTGAAAAACACTCGTGACCTCTTGTAGCCTTTTGGTGCTTAGTCAAGC
Organism: Perca flavescens; assembly: GCF_004354835.1. Taxonomy (NCBI): domain Eukaryota; kingdom Metazoa; phylum Chordata; class Actinopteri; order Perciformes; family Percidae; genus Perca; species Perca flavescens. The sequence goes on from NC_041335.1 coordinate 4,697,125, forward strand.
GGGTTAAGGTCAACCAGGTACAATTGGCTTTAAAAAAAGAAGAAAATGTTACAGAAACATGGAAGGAAAAGTGGTTTTCTTCCATGAGGAAAGAAGAGCGAATGTGCCTGCACACTAGGACATTCTGTGTTAATGTGTGTATTGTATTTGTTTTGTCTATTGAATACAGTATGTACAACAAAGACTTATTAGCTTAAACTCTGCCATTATTGTCATTATGTGGCTGTTGCGAGTTTAACATGTCCCCTCCCTCTTCCCCTCCCCCTTCCCTTCTTTTTGATGTATATGTGTTTACCTTACGGCACTAGTGATTGTACTTTAAGTGCACCTAGTGAAGTTTGGACTGGGGGAATTGAACCATGTGTTATAGGGTCCAGTGTTACATTGTTTTTATCTTTGGCCTACAACATATGAATGTGAAAAAAAAATACATTACAAAAACTGACGTGGACCAGACGTACATATACATAACAGTAGTACAGTATGTGTGTATTTAACAGTAATCTTTTTTGCAAAGCAGTCAGTACAATAGATGTCGCAGTTGTTTTACCAGTAGAGGGCGGTATTGATAGAGCAGTTCTTTTTTTTTTTTTTTTTTTTTCTGACCATAAGCTTCTCAGGCGTGTGGCATATTATGCAGACTTCATAAAACACTAATAAAGATTTTTATTCTCATGATTCCGTCTGTGTGTGTGTTTCTTGATTGGAGATATTAGTGATAACTGTCAAAAGAAAATATGAAGACTGGTAGTTGGATGTGGATTTAGTCATTCTAATCATTAATTCACAGGTGAACACTGGATTCTTTAAAGCAGTGTGGTTTAACGCATCGGACCATGCACTATAACCCTTTTTTAACCCTTTGTGTTATCTTCCCGTTGACCACGCAGCTTTTTGTCCTTCTGGGTCAAAATGAAAACTATTTTTTTTCTTCAATGTTTTGGTCGTCTTTGACACTTTTGTGGCTTCTTTGTTTTGAAGCTTATTTTTCCCCAAGTGTTTTTGACACTTTGTCGTTTTTTTGTTTCTTTTTTTATGTTTTTGGCAACTCACCATTGGCATAATATTCATATCCTTGCTGAAAAGAGTGAAGGCTAAAAGAAAAAGGATATACCGTAGCTGTAAATACGTACTTTGAACTGCGTGGCGTGAGAGAGTTGATGGGAGAAATTCCTACACATTGGACCTTAAAGTACAAATGTGAAATTCTACTTCTAAATTGTATTTTACTTCATAATTCTACTTGACTACATTTAAGTTGCAAAACAAATACTAGTTACTTTTTAGTTTGCAGATTCACATTTGACATACAAATCATTATCCTATAAAATAAGATGCATTTCTTACACAAACTACTCAACAGTATATAAAGTAATTAAAGTAGCTCTAACATGAACAGCTACAACAATCGATGTATATTTTTCAGGACTTGAAATAGAACATTTTCATATTGTGTTATTACTACTCTAGTGAAGGGTGCCACCTCAATCAACTACATTTAATGACATGTTTACATGTTAATGCATCAATAATAAGGGGCCCACTAGCTGGGTTTATCACTGCAGTACAAATCATTCTTAGACAATGGAAAAGCCAAGTAAGGCCTAGTTTTATAGACTGGCTGAAGTTAATGACGGACACAGCCTCATTTGAAGATCTTATTGCAAGACTGAATGATCATAGGGGTAAATTCTACCAGGTCTGGTCTCATTTCCTGCATTTTATTCAATTTTGAATTGACTAGTGCCCCATAATTAATATTTTCAAGCGTAATTCGATCTCAGCCAACACCCCCATATTATTTTTATTTTTTCCTATTTTATTGATTATTTAGGTGTATGTGAATTGTTGTTGCCCAGATTGCTGTATAGTGTTTGTTAATAATAATAATAATAATAATAATAATAATAATAATAATAATAATAATAATAAGGGGGCAATAATATAACACAACAAATGCATTTACTTGTGATACCTTAAGTACATTTAGCTGATAATACTTCTTGATACAAGTTTTACTTATAACACTGTGTTTTAATAGGGTGGTATTGCTACTTTTACTCTTTACGTTTAATTAATTCGTTTACGACTCAGTCTTTACTTGAGTAAATGGTCTGAAAACGCCACTGCTTTTTATAAGGTAACCGTGCATTGCACAAGATAACGGCACCTTCTTGCGTGTACGCAACGTCTGTCTGACAAGCACGACAAGCTGTCATTCGGTTTGACCTTCCTCAGCCACCGTAGGCTACGTCAGTAGTAAATACTGACTGCTACAGTTAGCTAGCTGTGAAAACAACATGGCTTTCACTTTGTACTCTCTTATTCAAGCAGCAATTCTGTGCGTCAATGCTGTCGCTGTATTACACGAAGAAAGATTTCTGAGTAAAAGTAAGTGGCTTTAGTTCCAATTGTATTAGCTACAATTGTTTGTATGCGCCCATAGATGTCAAATTCGAAATAGGTTAGCCAATGCTAACTAGACAGTAAATTGAACGCTAGAACAATTGTAAAAACATAAAACATTTGGGATTAATCGGTGAAGGGTGACGTTACTAGCTTTACAGTACAGTTTCTGTTACTAACCTGAAAAGTCTATGTAAAATTACTGTACCAGACTCTAATGAACGGCTAAACATGTGTGACAGAGTCTAGGCAGCCCACCGTTTAAATCGAATGAATAATTTGCTACGATTTCCTACTTTAAAAAAGCTTTGTTGAACAACTTTATTAACAAAGCCAATGTACAAAAGTCAGGCAGTAGGCAGCCTTAACAAAATACTGGTATAGCAACCTAACATTATGAAGGAAACTAGTCAATCAGAGAATGTTTTATTTTATTATAATATGCTGATCATGTCCATCCATCCATCCATCCATCCATCTATCTGTGTCTGTCTGTGCGTTTGAACCACCTTTAGTTGGCTGGGGAGTAGACCAAACTGTCGGAGGTTTTGGTGATGAGCCAGGCATCAAAGTGCAGCTAATGAACCTTGTCCGCTCTGTGAGGACAGTGATGAGAGGTGGGTGTTGGTAACACACACACACACACACACACACACACACACACACACACACACACACACACACAAGCTCCGTGAGACTCCTTTTAGCTCTGATCATGTCATCTACTGTCTTTTTTTTTTTTTCCTCTGCAGTGCCGTTAATCGCAGTGAACGCAGTCTGTATAGTGCTGCTGCTTCTGTTTGGATGAGGAGTGAGTGGGTGAAGATGGGACATAACCCAGACTGCTGTCAGGAGATCACCTCAGGAACTCTTCTGCAGAAACATTTGATCACTTTAGCTCACAAAACGTCTCCTGTCGGCCTGAATATGAATGTTATCATTTAATATGCCACATCAATAATTTGTTAGGCCTGTTTTATACAGCTCGGTGATTTACAATAAGTACATGCAGCTAGAATGTACCCTATTAGTTTGAATAGTACAATAAAATGCCGAATAGTTAACACTTAATTTGAAGAGTGTAAAATGTTGTGATTTATATACTGAAAACACGTAAATTAGTAAGTCTTGTATACGTGGTATGGTTGTTGAAATAAATAATAAAATTGTTGTTTTGTTTTTTTTAAAGTGTGCTAACGCGTTTCATTTCCTGAACGATTCGAAGGTGTGTTGTTTGTCCCACCTCGCGCTCCGTACTTTTATCAACGTCATAGAGAACGACGTACGGTTGTGTTCACGTCGTCAATCAGCATGTAATGTAATACATGTAATACAGAGTGCGAATGCCTTTCATTAAACCCGCTGTATTGCATTTTAATTGTTTATTTTGAGCTATAATGGGGACTGAGCAGAGTTACATCGTTGCCTCGCTCTCTTTATGTTCCGTGTATTTAGTCTATGTTCACATTTACCGTTCTTGGAAGTTGTTGAAAACGAACGTACTCAGCGACGAGAACGTGCCAAGTTTCGCGTATCTTTACATCAAATATGTGACCAAAGCTGTGACTCGGAGGACAGGAGTCTTGTACACAGCAACTACAAAGAAGCATCAAGTTGTTTACACGGTCCTTAACTGCAGGTAAGCGGAAGAGGACTAGGGCCACATATGAAAACATGTATTTGAGTTCGGAGTTTAAAATCAGAATTAAAAAAATAAAATTCTCAGAATTCTGACTTTTATCCTCAGAATTTTCTCTTTTTTGGTGTCAGTTCTGACTTTTACCCCCCTTTTAATAAAGCCCCCTTAGAGATCTGAGAAAAATTCAGAATTCTTAGTTGAATCTCAGAATTCTGACTTGTTTTTACTTATTTTTTAAACAACCTCAGAATTCTGATTTTTATCCTCAGAATTTTCTCTTTTTTTGGGGATTAATGTCAAAATTCTGACTCCTCCCCCCTTTTTTAATAAAGCCGCCTTAGATCTCGGACTTTTTTTTTTCTTCTCGTTTTCAAATGAGGCCCTAATCCTCTCCAGTAGCTTCCATTGCAGTTTTAGGAGAAGACCGCTTGTCATCCATTGAGTCTGTGCGTTTGTCTTAAGGCTGGAGACGTCCGTGTTGAGGAGGTTCTGCAGCGCTGCAGGATATGGTTGGGATTATCCAGACACCGAATATAGAGACATCCCACTGTGCTTCCCTGAGATTCTCTGCCGTAGACTGCTGCTTATGGTGCTAGTTGATGAAAACTTCCGGCTCAGTCCGGCAGGTAATACATTAGATATAGATATATATCTTTTTTTGTGCACGTTATAGGTTTACAAAGTGATAAAAAACCAAAGTCCACCCCAAAGGGACTTACCATCTCCAACAGAAAACACTGTTCACAAACTGCTCCAAACAGCTCTATTGTAGTCCAGTCTTTACTTCCGTGATGAACGTAACACACTTTGTAACACACATTATAATGCTCGCCTAGCTGCTAGCGTGGCACGCCCTCATACTCTGCTTCTGACTGGCTAGTAGTCCTTACCTAGGTACTGCGCATATGCGACTCCCAACAAAGATGGTACAGAAGTGAGATTCAATTCAATTTATAGTATCAAATCATAACAGAGTTATCTCGAGACACTTTACAGATAGAGTAGGTCTAGACCACACTCTATAATTTACAAAGCCCTAACAATTACAGTAATTCCCTCAAGAGCAAGCATTAGCAGTGGCTATTGCGACAGTGGCAAGGAAAAACTCCCTTTTAGGAAGAAACCTTGGCAGACCCAGACTCTTGGTAGGCGGTGTCTGACGGGGCCGGTTGGGGGTGTGATGGCGATAATAGTCGCATTAAAGATAGTGGAACAGTGACTTTGAAGGTAGTCGTAGTTCATGTCACAGCAGGACGTTGCGGGATGAAACGTGGCGCTGCAGAGCATGGGTGGGTGCAGCAGACGCAGCAGGACGCGGCCGGGCGTTGAAGGGAATCGCAGAGCATAGCTCTGCGAAGAAGAAACATAAGGACTCCGGGGAGTAAACTCCCCAGAGCTAGGTTAGTAACAAGCAGTTCTGGGACAGGATGCATATAAAAGGAAACAAATGAAAACATTGATGAGAGGCTGTACTGGCCTGCCTCCCTCTACTCACACTATATTATTGATTATATCATCAATAAATCTGATGACTACGAAGAGAAGCAGGTGGGCCGGGTTAGGCGGACGCTGCAACTCCTCAATTCTTAACTATAAGCTTTATCAAAGAGGAGAGTTTTCAGTTTATTCTTAAATGAGGTGATGGTGTCTGCCCCCCTAACCCAGACTGGGAGCTTGTTCCACAAGAGAGGAGCCTGATAGCTGAAGGCTCTGGCTCCCAGTCTACTTTTAGAGACTCTAGGAACCACAAGTAACTCTGCATTCTGGGAGCGCAGTGCTCTAGTGGGACAATAAGGTACTAAGAGCTGTTCTAGATAGGATGGTGCTTGACCATTTAGGGCTTTGTAGGTCAGGAGAAGGACTTTAAAGTCAATCCTGAGTTTCACAGGAAGCCAATGCAGAGTAGCTAAAACAGGAGAAATATGATCTCTTTTAGTTCTCGTCAGAACACATGTTGCAGCATTCTGGATCAGCTGGAAAGTCTTAAGGGACTTATTTGAGCAACCTGACAGTAGGGAATTACAATAGTTCAGCCTGGAAGTAACGAATGCATGGACTAGTTTTTCAGCATCGTTTTGAGACAGGATATTCCTAATTTTGGCAATGTTACGAAGATGAAAAAAGGCTGTTCTCGATGATTGTTTTAGATGGCGTTAAAGGATATATCCTGATCAAAAATAACTCCTAGATTTCTGACAGTAGTGCTGGAGGCCAGGACAACACCATCCAGAGTAGCTATATCTTTAGATAATGAAGTTCCGAGGCGTTTAGGGCCCAGCACAATAACTTCAGTTTTGTTACAGTTTAACATCAGAAAATTATAGGTCATCCAGGATTTTATATCTTTAATAGTCAAGTCATTTCATTTGTATAGCACATTTAAACGAACAACTGTTGACCCAAAGTGCTTTACAGGTAGAGCAGGGAAGGCAGAGACAATATGCCTTAAAAATACATAATTGTATGTGCGAGGTACCATGAATATAAATAGGCAAAGAAAAAATTCATAATGTAACATAGAATAAAACAACAAAGGAACAATGTTTGAGGCAAAAAAATAAAATTTGATTTAAAACTAGCAATTTTATTACATGATTTGATTTGGGGTGGGAGGGAATTCCAGAGTTTGGGGGCTACTACAGAGAAGGCTCGGTCCCCTTTGATTTTTAGGCGTGTCCGGGGGATGACGAGGAGTTGTTGGGTTGTGAATTTGAGTGCCCTGGTGGCAGAGTAAGTAGACAGGAGATCGGAAATATATGGAGGCGCTTGACCATGGAGTGCTTTAAAAACAAAAAGTAAAACTTTAAAATTGATTCTGAATTTCACTGGTAACTAATGAAGCTCAGCTAAAACAGGAGTTATGTGGTCATACTTTTTGGTGCCAGAGAGGAGTCTAGCAGCAGCATTCTGGACTAATTGGAGTCTGTTCAAATTATGTTGGGTTAGGCCTGTGTATAGTGAGTTACAGTAATCTAGGCGTGAAGTAATAAAGGCATGAGTGATTGTCTCGAGTCCTTCTTCGATAAAAAGTATTTCAGCTTTGCTACTGTTCTAAGCTGGTAAAAACTACCTTTAACAACAGAGCTGACTTGTTTATCAAAATTAAGAGAGCTGTCAAAGAGAACACCTAAGTTTCTGACCTTGCACTGTAAATTTGATGACAAAGGGCCAAGGGCATTGCTCAGGTTTTTTGTAGAGCTGGGGGATCCAAATAAAATCATCTCAGTTTTCTTGTCATTTAACTGGAGAAAATTTGCTGCCGTCCAGGATTTAATGTCCTCCAAACAGCTACAAATTTTATTAATTGAATTGCAACCAGGGGAAATGGGTAAAGACAGTTGTGTATCGTCAGCATAGCAATGATAATTTAGGTTGTGATTTTCAATGATCGAACCTAGGGGCAGCATGTATAGGGAGAATAACATGGGACCAAGAACTGATCCTTGGGGGACGCCAAATTTAATACCCGCTGGAGAGGAGGATGTAGTACCCAGTTTTACAGAGAAAGTTCTGTCAGGTATGATTTTAACTAGCTTAAAACAGAGCCCTGTAATCCAACTACATTTTCCAGGCGGTCAATAAGAATGCCATGATCAATGGTGTCGAAAGCAGCGCTGAGGTCTAGGAGAATAAGCAAAGCACATGATCCAGAGTCAGTGGTAAGTAAGATGTCATTACACACTTTTAGTAGGGTAGAGTCCGAGCTGTGGTGGGCTCTGAAGCCAGATTGGAATTTATTCAATATATTAAAACTATTAAGGATAGAGAAAATCTTCTGTGCAACTACTTTTTCCAAAATTTTAGAAATAAAAAGATAATTTAGAGATGGGTCTATAATTGCTAAGGTCATTTGGGTCATAATTGGGTTTTTTCAGCAGTGGTTGCACCACTGCATGCTTGAAACCAGAGGGGACGACACCAGTGTACAGGGAGCAGTTTACTATAGCCAACACAATTGGACAAAGAACATCAAACACTTCTTTAAAGAGTCTTCAGGGGATGACATCAGAGGGGAGCATGAAGGCTTTAGGTGAGAAACTCTCAGACAACTCAGTGGAAGACAGGAGTAAAATGCTGGAGGATACTGATGGGACTATGAGTTTTAACAGAAATGCAACCCTGAGAAATGATATTGGATCTGATATGGTCAATTTTACAGATAAAATAATCAGCAAACTCCTCACAGGTTAAGTGTCAACTGCATTGGCCAGATTTAAAAAGGAGTCAATAGTTTTAAAAAGAATTTTAGGTCTGTTAGCCTGAGAGTTGATAAGCTCACTAAAATAGTTAGATTTTGCCTTTGGTAGGCCTTCAGGTGTTGCAAAAACATATCATATGAGACGTTAAGCTTGTCTTTTTTTAACTTTCGTTGAGTTGTTTAACTTAAGATGTTTTAATTTTAAGGGGGCTATCTGATCCAAAGTGTCAGTACAGGATAGGTTAAAAATAGACTAGCTCATCAATATTAGTGAATGGAGACAAGTCAGCAGTGAGGGAAAGGGGAAGAGAAGAGCAAGCCTAAAAGAGTCAGAAAAATGAGAGGCTGTAGTTGAGTTAATGGAGCGGGCTAAAACGTGAGAGGGGGAAGGGGCAGAGGGAGGGCAATGCCCGGAGAGTTCAAACTCAATCAGGAAGTGATCAGAGATGGCAGCATTAGTGATTTCAAATGTATCAATTGATATCCCTGATGACAGGACAAGGTCCAGTGTGTGGCCCTTGACATGAGTGGGACCACATACGGATTGAGTGAGGTTAAAAGAGTCAAGTATTGTTAAAAATTCATTCACCATCGGTTTAGTTGGGCAGCAGACATGAATGTTGAAGTCACCAAGATGCTAATATATGCTTGAAGTTTAGCTAACTGACTTGTTTCGTCTGGTTTGATTGATAAGTATAATTGGGTGTCGTCCACATAGCAGTGATAGTTAATTGAGTGTTTCCTAATGATATTACCAAGAGGAAGCATATATAAAAAGGAGAATAAAATTGGTCCAAGCACTGAGCCTTGTGGAACGCCATGTTTAACTTTCACGTACTTAGAGGATTTATCATTAACAAATTGAGATCGATCAGAGAAATAAGACTTAAACCAGCTTAGTGCAATTCCTTTAATTACGACTAAGTGTTCTAATCTCTGTAACAGGATTGTATGGTCAATAGTGTCAAAAGCAGCACTTAGATCTAATAAAACAAGTATGGAGACAAGTCCTTTGTCTGCAGCAGTTAGAACGTCGTTAGTAATTTTCACCAGTGCCGTCTCTGTGCTATGATTCTTTCTAAATCCTGATTGAAAGTCTTCAAATAAGCCGTTGCTATGGAGAAAATCACATAACTGATTAGCAACTACTTTCTCAAGGATCTTGGAGAGAAAGGGAAGGTTAGATATAGGTCTATAGTTTGCTAAGACCTCAGGATCGAGGGTGGGTTTTTTCAGAAGAGGTTTTATCACAGCTACTTTAAATGACTGCGGTACATGACCTGTTAATAGAGACATATTGATCATATCTAGTAGAGAGGTGTTAACCACGGGTAATGCTTCTTTGAGTAGCCTCGTTGGGATGGGGTCTAAGAGACATGTAGATGGCTTTGCTGAAGATACCTTTACCATTAGTTGTTGAAGGTCTATAGGATAAAAACAGTCTAAGTATATGTCAGGTCTAGTCTAGGTTTCTAGCAGTCCTGCGTTGAAGGGTGAACCATTAGAAGTTGAGGGCAAAAAGGTGTTGAATTTTATCTCTAATTGTTATAATTTTATCATTAAAGAAGCTCATGAAGTCATCACTACTCAGAGCTAGAGGAATAGATGGCTCAGTAGAGCTGTGACTCACTGTCAGCCTGGCTACAGTGCTGAAAAGAAACCTTGGGTTGTTCTTGTTTTCTTCTATTAATGATGAGTAATAGTCTGATCTGGCATGTCTGAGGGCCGTCCTATAGGTTTTCAGACTGTCTTGCCAGTCCAAACGAGACTCTTCCATTTTGGTGGAGTGCCATTTACATTCAAGTTTTCGCGAGTTTTGCTTTAATTTACGAGTTTGGGAGTTATACCAAGGAGCTAGTTTCCTTTGCTTCATCTTCTTTTTGAGTGGAGCAACGGAGTCTAAAGTAGTCCGTAGGCAGGCCGTAACACCATCTACACAATTGTCGATTTGAGAAGGACTAAAGTTTACATAAAGGTCCTCTGTTGTATTAAAACAAGGTAATGAGTTCAGTGCTGTTGGAATGTCTTCTTTAAAATTAGCTAAATTTAGTCAGATAGGCATCTAGTATAGTAGCTTTTATCTAATTTCGTATAATCGGGTGGTTTATAATAAACCTGGTCTGATAATAAAGGATTTTGCGGGAATACTAATAAATTTTCAATTTTGATACCATATGCCAGCACGAGGTCGAGGGTGTGGTTAAAACAGCGCGTGGCCTCATGCACACTGACTGAAGCCAATAGAATCTAGTAGTGAGTTGAAAGCAGTAGTAAAGCTATTGCGGTCAACGTCCACATGGATATTAAAATCACCTACAATAAGTACGAGATGTCTCACTCTGTAGCTAAAACAGAGAGCTCAACACACAGGGTGAAAAGAGGAGCTGCAGCAATGTGCAGTACAACAAAAAGATGGTGTTTTTTGAAAATTAAACCATGTTAACCGATTCTGATATAACCTCTAAATACAATTATGAACCTGGAAATGAGCATAATGAGCATTTATAAGCTGATTACTCCAGCGGTTACAAAGTAGGTCTAGACCACGCTCTATAATTTACAAAGACCCAACAATCAACCCAGGTGCCACCTGAACCAGCAGATCTGCGAGTCGAGAAAGCACTATCTGGTGATATGATGGTCACTGTGAATATTTTCGCAGGTCTGGTTCGTGTGCGTCAGAGTTTGAAAACCCTTCAGCCAGTTGATGAACTAAAGAAGGGTCAGTTCACGCTGCAGGTTCGAGTCCTGGAGTACCGGCAAATAGACGCAGGGGTGGAGGTCGACATCTGTCTGTCTGCCACGTCTCGTACCAGAAGCCCTGTGTGGGAGAGCGTCCTGACACTGCTGTCCAAAAACAAGCTCCAAAAAGTCGGCAGATGCTTATCCAAGAATGAACGCGAGCGACAATCTGGTGATTTCTGCTTAGGTAACTTAGATTTTAGCTTTTTTCTCATTTTTTTTGTACTGGTGTTCTACAAATAATTACAAAACCCCTCAAACCTTACATAACCCAAATGAGTGTAAGAGACATGTAACATACAGTATACAAAGACTATTTGACATACATAAACAGAGCTTGTGAGCACAAAGAACCTAAAACACATAAATACAGTATTTGACTAAATGCTACAGGGGACAGTTTACAATGGGGGTGGGAGAGGTGCATGAATAGGTGTGTCCGTGTGTGTATGATGAGTGTTTTTGTGATTATAGTAGGAAATGTGAGTCGTGGTACTGTGTTATACAGTGCCTTGCAAAAGTATTCACCCCCCCTTGGCTTTTTACCTATTTTGTTACATTACAACCTTTAGTTCAATATTTTTGTTTTTTTATCTGAATTGTATGTGATAAATCAGAACACAATAGTCTAAGTTGGTTCAGTAAAATGAGAAAAATATATACATAAAACTATTTTTTTGAAATAAACAGAAAAAGTCAATGTGCATAAGTATTCACCCCCCTCAAGTCAATACTTAGTAGAGCCAACTTTTGCGGCAATCACAGCTCCAAGTTGCTTTGGATGAGTCTCTATGAGCTTGTCACATATTACCACTGGGATTTTTGCCCATTCCTCCTTGCAAAACTGCTCCAGCTCATTCAAGTTGGATGGTTTGCGCTTGTGAACACAAATCTTTAAGTCTGACTCAAATCACGCACAGAGTGGTACAGGTTTTGCTCAAGAATATCCCTGTATTTGGCACCATCCATCTTTCCCTCAACTCTGACCAGTTTCCCAGTCCCGGCTGCTGAAAAACATCCCCACAGCATGATGCTGCCACCACCATGTTTCACTGTGGGGATGGTGTTCTTTGGGTGATGTGAGGTGTTGGGTTTGCGCCAGACATAGCGTTTTCTTTGATGGCCGAGAAGTTCAATTTTAGTCTCATCAGAGCAGCGCACCTTCCTCCATACATTTTGGGAGTCTCCCACATGCCTTTTGGCAAACTCAAAACGTGCCATTTTGTTTTTTGCTCATTACAAAGGCCATTACTAAGGAGCGTACGGCTTATTGTCGTCCTATGTACAGATACTCCAGTCTCTGCTGTGGAACTCTGCAGCTCCTCCAGGGTTACCTTAGGGCTCTGTGCTGCCTCTCTGATTAATGCCCTCCTTGCCCGTACCGTGAGTTTTGGTGGGCGGCCGTCTCTTGGCAGGTTTGCTGTTGTGCCATGTTCTTTCCATTTGGTTATGATAGATTTGATGGTGCTCCTGGGGATCATCAAATATTTGGATATTTTTTTATAACCTAAGAGTTGTACTTCTTAACAACATTGTCCCTTACTTGTTTGGAGAGTTCCTTGGTCTTCATGGCAGTGTTTGGTTAGTGGTGCCTCTTGCTTAGGTGTTGCAGCCTCTGGGGCCTTTCAAAAAGGTGTGTATATGTAATGACAGATCATGTGACACTTAGATTGCACACAGGTGGACATCATTTCACTAATTATGTGACTTCTGAAGGTAATTGGTTGCACCAGAGCTTTTTATGGGCTTCATAACAAAGGGGATGAATACATACGCACATGCCAATTTTCAGTTTTTTATTTCTAAAAAATAGTTTTATGTATATATTTTTCTTATTTCACTTCACCAACTTAGACTATTGTGTTCTGATCCTTCACATAAAATTCAGATAAAAAAAAAATTGAACTAAAGGCTGTAATGTAACAAAATAGGTAAAAAGCCAAGGGGGGTGCAAGGCACTGTAGATATGAGAGGGAGTGGGTATGAAGTTTTGAGTATGTCGGATTAGGTGAGGCTGACCAGAAGGAAGGGAGAGAAAAAAGAAGAAAAAAGGGGTGGAGGTGGAGCTTGGTAGGAGGGGTATTTGTCTATGGGAATTGAGGAGCAAGGTGACAGTTTTCTTTTTTTTGTTTGTTTTGTTTTTGCCTTTTCACACAACACCAATTATTATCTTCCTGTTTATAATGATAGTGGCAAAATCGATCTCTTCTGTTTCTGGTCATATGTCTTTTGACAGGCCAACCGGATGAGCCTGTGCCAGAAAATGTGAAGCAGATAGAGCTCCGAGTTCCCAGGACTACCGGCCTGCAGTGTGTATGGTCCTTCTCAGACTACTCCCCCTATTGGCTCCTCTCTCTACCGGCCAGCCTCTTTGGCTGCAGGTCGCACACCGCACCCAGTCTCTGGATGCTCTCTGTCTGCTTGGCTGAAATAGAAAAGCACAAAGGTAAAGGTACTTCATTGTCACATACACATAGCGAAATTCATTTTCTGCATTTGACCCCATCCCTCAAGGGAGCAGTGGGCATCCATTTACAGCACCCAGGGACCAACTCCAGATCTGTAGCGGAGAACCTAGCACATGTTTTTTTTTGACGGTAGCACCCAAAGGAAACCCACGCAAACATGGGGAGAACATGAAAACTGCCTAACTATTAATGGGAAGACCAAACTGATTGATAGGTTGATGTAACGTTGTAGTAATTTAACCTGGAGCTAGTTCACGAATGCTTTTATATTTGCTATTAATTTTTCTGCTGTGTCTGTTGTGTCATCATCAGGGGTTGGAGTCATCACAGCTCCTATCAACGTCACTGCCCAGTTTGAGGAGCCTCTGTTGGTACCAGGCAGAGTGGCCATCAAGTTTTGGGAAAAGACCAAAAATAGGAGTCAGTCTCCTGCCCAAGGCCTCAGTTTTCAATTGCAGCCACATGGAAGCGACATATCTCACATGATGGGATTGATTTCTAGGTGATTGATCAACATAGAAGGTTAATTAATATTTGTTTTGTCAAAACGCCGATATTTTTGTTCTGCAGTCAGTCAATCAAATTGGAATAAGACAGTGTTTAATCAATGAAATGCAACAAGGATACGGACAATCAGCTTACTGACTGTCAAGTTTGTTCTGATATGATCATAAAATAAGGTGTAGTTATTGCAAATGTGAAATAAATATTTTCTAAGAGGATGTATTCTACATGTCCGTGGTTTAGTTGATTTCCATCCCCACTGAACAGCCTGCTATGGAAGCTAATGAGATAGATGTATCTGCCTCTGGGCCATCTCTTTCATTGTGAAAGGAGTTTTCTCCTACAGACGAGGCTGGATTTTTCAAAATGAGAATTGATGGATTCAAATATATTAAAAAAGATCCATGTCATCCAATAAAGCTAGATTTTGTATTTTTATTTTACTGTAAGATTAGACTGGAAAAACTTCCACTGGAAAATAGAATATGCCATGCCCAGATGCCCACACAACCTCATATCTAAATGACCGAACGGGTCGATTGTCAGAGAGAGCGTTCTCTTTACTGCTACACGGTGGCCGTTTTTACAAGTCAGGGAGATTGATGTCCCAAACTGCAACACATGTCAGAGAGAGTCACAAACACCCATGTCGAGTTTTATCAAGGAGTGAAACCAGATCAATATCTCCCAGTGGGACTTGCAGCAAAGAAAGTTTTTAACCACAGATCGTTGTCGGCAGGATTTGAACCTGCGCGGGTAGACCCCAATGGCTTTCAAGTCCATCACCTTAACCACTTGGCCAAAGGTGGGGCAAAAGTGACTGCTAGGAGGGGGGAAAGGGGGGAAGAGAAGAAAAGAAAAGAGGAAAAATTAGAAATTCGCCGGTTCGATCCCCGATCGGAACATGTCTAAATTAACACAAACTCTTAGAAAGTGCTATGAATTTATCAAATATCGCTTAAAAACTGATACAAATAGGATTGGTAAGAATAATAATGCTTTGTTGTGATACTAATAATAATAATAATATGAGAAAAGAAGGAGAAAATGCTGATTCAATTATGTTCTAAATTCATTTTTAATTAAATGCTGATTGGGCCAACAAGGTGCAGACTCTTGCCAGGATTTGCACCTGGAATCTTTCACCCTGTTTTTTTCTTCTTTTCAACTCAATACTGTTCACTTGTGGGTGAGCTGTTTGCACCGAACAGGTTTTATAGACAATGTAACAGTGTTAACGGTAAGTGTCTTCAGAGAAAAAAAAATTTAATAATCTAACTCATGTGAACATGGTTACTGACTTACTACAGTTTGGTCTCATACAAAACTTATGTTCATCAGAAAAGCATGGTGATAATAAATACCATCAGTGATTTTACAAGACTTGCAAAACCCTAAATAATCAGAAAACCTTTTGAGGCGTGAAATGTGATTACAAATAACAATGTAATATTCTCATCAGAGTAATGGTTTGTACTTGCTGATAAGGCAGTGGCCATGACCCCAGCACTGTCCAATCAAATACATGCAAGTAGGGCTGGGCAATATATCGATATTATATCAATATCGTGATAGGAGACGAGATATTGTCTTAGATTTTGGATATCGTAATATGATTACAGCAAAGTGATGTAATTTTCTGAACTTAACAGACCGCTCTTGCTGTTCTATTATTTGCCTTTAACCACTTTTTCATTATATCCACATTACTGATGATTATTTTATCAGAAATCTTATTGTGTAAATATTTTGTGAAAGCACCAGTTGTCAACCCTACAACATCGTCGCAATATCCATATTGAGGTATTTGGTCAAAAATATCGTGATATTTTATTCTCTTCATATCGCCCAGCCCTGCATGCAAGCGCACATTCCTGGTGGTAACCAGTACCACTCGTCACCTGGCTTGTAGTCTTGTGTCATGATTGTCACATGTAAAAACAGTGTGAAGTGTGTTCATCATAAGTCATGACGGTGTGTTGTCAGCCATCAGAGTGAGAACGTATGCCAGTGGCACATTAAACGTTCTGTATACTCGCCATCACCGATCTGTGGCGCGACAGTGTGACGTCATGGGAGCGCCGTAACTATTTATGCTCGCGCGTGGTGGTACTAGTTGCAGTCTTCTCCTGAACAGAGGTGTCGCAACTGAGGAAAGGCTACCGACTTGGCTATTTCTACGGACTATAAGAAGAGGAAACATGTAAACAATGGCAGAACTGGCAGCAGCATTGATGTCAATGTCAACAGTGGATAAGATGATATTGAAGTCAATGAATGAGGAATAACAGCTGCTTTTGAGCCTGCATGCAAAGAAACGAAGGAAAAGAAGGTGGAATGTTCATCCTTTGAATAACGCCAGACATAAATATGGTGAGTTCAATATCCTCGTGAAACACATGATGATAGACGAAGAGAAGCACTTTGAATACTTCAGAATGTCTGCACAACAATTCAATGACCTACTTTGTCGGATCAAGCCTTTCATTCATCATAAAAAGAACTCATCTTAACCCGGTAAGTTTACAAGAGAGACTTGCAGTCACTGTTAGAGTCCTGGCATCCGTTTGCACTCATACATGCGTCCTGTTTGGCACGCCAGCGAGATCTACGTCATTTTGACATTGCATTGTTGCGCGACAGGTAGGGAACGGTGACCATAAAGAAGCCTTTAGCCTGTCCAAGAGGAACAAAAAGTCCTGATTTTACCAAAGAGCTGTGCCATAGACTTGCCCGTCTGCGTGTGTTGCTGCTACAGTTGAAGTCCAGTACTAAAAGTACCAATACCACACTGTAAAAAATACTCTGTTACAAGTAAAAGTAGAAAGTGGCATGAAAAGAAATGACTCAAGTAAAGTACAAGTACCTCAAATGTGACCTTAAGTACAGTACATGAGTAAATCTACTTAGTTACATTCCACCACTGAACATGGAGTTGTTGTGGTTAAGGCGATGCCCTTGAAATCCATTGGGGTCTCCTCTCACAGGTTCAAGTCCAGCCCACAACGACCACTGGTGGAAACTCTCTTTGCTGGGAGAGAGAGGTCTGGTTTCACTCCTTGATAACACCACCGCAACACCACATCGGTGTGTCTAGCTATGGTATTTCATTGGTAGAAAGTAGTTCATATGAAAACTGGTTGGTGGATTATCCACAGAACGGAGGGCCTGACATTCTGAAATGTTGTTTTTAAATGCACCTCAAACACAATTCCCTTCACCTCCACTGTATTGGTGTGAAAGCAGGAAATCTCTAAACTTGTGGGAAAAAAACGTAATCAATCAGCTAGAGAAATAAGGACTTAAATTGGTTCAATTCTTTCTGTAGATATTTTCCAGTTAAACATAGACATTGTCACCATCCATTTACTGCATTGCCCTATGGTTGTTGTGTGTGTGTTTGTGTGTGTGTGTGTGTGTGTGTGTGTGTGTGTGTGTGTGTGTGTGTGAGAGAGAGAGAGATAATGCACATTATTTTTTTTTTTTTTGCTTAAAAACACAAAAATAAACTCATGGCCATTCCTGTGAATCCTCTGATATCTGATTTCCTGTCAGAAGTCAAAACTATTTGAATTGTTAGAAGCTGTAGTTTGAAATTTCAGTTTTCAAATTCTTCGTGTGGTTAAACTGATGCTGTTGAGATTTATTGTGAATCAGGGAACTCCTTGAGGATGTGATGGTGCTGCAGATAAAGACACATCTGGAGCTGCTCGTACTCACTGGAAAAAGATAGAGACAGAAGGAATAACAGCTGATCACAAGCAACTCTTTGAACAGTATTTATTAGTTTATTCATTCTGACAACATAAAATAAATGCATATTTATCTTTTTAAATAGGACGGTAAGAGGGAAGATAGCTTAGCATAAATGCTGGAAACAGGGGGAAACAGCTCGCCTGGCTCTGTCCAAAAGTAACTAAATCTGCCTGCCAGCACCTCTAAAGCAAACTCTTAACTTCTAAGTTTTTCCCATGATTCCTTTATCCTTTATTGCGGTGGTGCAGGGATGCATGGCTTCACATTCAGCCAAATGCCCTGAATGTGTTCCAATAAATAATACAGGAGGACAGACACACATGAAAGCCGCAAACAGGAATAATGGAGTGATAAAATATTGAAAAGTTTTGGTTCCCTATAGGGATGATGTCTGCATTAGCCTATAGTCAACCAGTAGACATGCCATCTGACAAAGTGCTCATGTACAGTAGATCTATGGATCCTACAGGACAAAGCCCTGCTGATAAAACTCATCAGAAATCTTTCAATTTAAATTCTTTTCCAGCTACTATGGTCCTTTTAGATTTAAGCAAATATCTGACAAGAACACAATGGCGTCAGTAAAATGTTGTGTAATGAACTGATATATATGAGAAGCCGCCTAGGCCAATAATTTACTTGCCCATACATATATACTTTACTTGCACATACATATATACTGGTTCTAAACACTTGCACATACATATATACTTCACATTCGCATACTTATATACTTCATTTTCATATACATATATATACTCCATTTGCACATACAATTATACTTCACTTGCGCATACATACAGTATCTCACAAACGTGAGTACACCCCTCACATTTTAGTAAATATTTCATTATATCTTTTAATGGGACAACACTGAAGAAATGACACTTTGCTACAATGTAAAGTATTAAGTGTACAGCTTGTATAACAGTGTAAATATGCTGTTCCCTCAAAATAACTCAACACACAGCCATTAATGTCTAAACCGCTGGCAACAAAAGTCAGTACACCCCTATGTTAAATTCCCATAGAGGCAGGCAGATTTTTAAAGGCCAGTTATTTCATGGATCCAGGATACTATGCATCCTGATAAAGTTCCCTTGGCCTTTGGAATTAAAATAGCCCCACATCATCACATACCCTTCACCATACCTAGAGATTGGCATGGGGTAGATTCCATAAAATCATCTCTCTATCATCTCTTTATCAGGATGCATAGTATCCAGGATATTATGCATCCTGATAAAGTTCCCTTGGTCTTTGGAATTAAAATAGCCCCACATCATCACATACCCTTCACCATACCTAGAGATTGGCATGGGGTAGATTCCATAAAATCATCTCTCTATCATCTCTTTATCAGGATGCATAGTATCCAGGATATTATGCATCCTGATAAAGTTCCCTTGGTCTTTGGAATTAAAATAGCCCCACATCATCACATACCCTTCACCATACCTAGAGATTGCCATGGTTTTTACGTCAGTTAGCCTAATAGCTAGTTTGATTTGCATTGAGACATGATTTTATGGAAAGTACCCCATGCCGGCTGGAATGAAACCATAAGCCAGGAAGCCAGACATCCTGACAGTTCGTTTAAAGGTGCAATATGTAATACTGACAGCTAGTGTTTAAAATAGTTACTGCAGTACAAATTCAAAATACATCTCCCCCTGCACCTCCTCCCCAGACTCGAAGTTCACTGGGGTTGCAAGGTTGAAAACGCAGCATCTAACAATGTTGCTAGACGCTAGTCTCACTTAGCCAGACATTACTCCACAGTGCAGCGGAGTAGCTAACGTTAGATGCTGGCTATATTGACAGTCATAAAAGCCTGTGCTCACGCGGAGCTCTGTACCCAACTGACAGACACACTACCTCAACTTAAAATTACCGCAACAACCGCTAAAAACACCACTACCTCGCCGTCCTCTCCACCCGACTGACAAACACAATTTTTTGGCTTAAAATTACAGCAAGAACTTCTAAAAACACTGCTTGCCTGGTCCTCTGGTAACGTTTGCAGTAGTTATCGAATGTTAGCATGGGGGCGTTAGCCTGCACCAGTCTGGACCACTTCACTGGCGGTGTCTCAATTGTTTTTTGTGAGTACTCTATATAATTCAATGTGAGTACACAAATGTTGAAATGACTGAAAATGCCCGTCCCTTGTAGCCGTGATAAATTAGCCTGAAGCTTAATGCTTAGCTACCTGTTCAGGAGGAAATTAGCCAACTCTGTGTGCTTTTGGGTTGTAAGCTTTCTCCATCTTTCAAATACATCTCCAATATTTACCTGGGTTTTATTACGTCTCTGGTCATGCAACTATTTAAAACCATGCCAAAGTTGTGTAGAATCTATCTCCTTTGAGCCTGTTTGTGTGTTTGCTGCTTCCATGGCTGTACTAACAGCTGCAGCACGCTGGGTTTACGTTTTTACAGGTATATCTGGCAACCCGGCCTGGCTGTCAAACTGGGCAGTTGATAACAACACAGGCCAAAACACAAACAGACATTCCGTGACGGAACGAAGATTTCAAAGGCGAAAATACTGGCTTTAGCATTGGTGTCAAAAAAAAATAGTATTTCAACTTAGCATATTTCCTTAATATCAGATGACACCTTGTGGTCATTTTTGGTATTAATACAGTAAATATATTACATATTGCACCTTTAAAGGCACCATTTCTAAATATGGGCTGTATGTTTTTCTCTGTAGATTGAGCGTTTTGATACTCTCACAGTATTTACATGTCACCTCGGCCTGCTATATAATAAAAAAGACATGGAGATATCACTTTCTACAATATGAGACCTTTAAGCGAAATCTTGAACGTAAGTCTTTTACTTGAAAGAGAGTATTTTTAAAGTGTGGTACTGTTACTTTTATCTTAGCACAACATTTATTCATAGATAAACTAAAAACCTCCACTCTACATTTATAATAATTATAATTCCCAAAAGTAAATATTTAATTTTATGTCCAGTAGAAAAGTGATTGTTTCCAGGTGAAAATGTGTGCAGCTGTTGGATGTCAAGATCATTTCACTTGGGGGGAAAAAAAACACAGGTTCAGCAAAAGCCCAAATAAAGGAGGGGGGCGGGGGAGCTGTCGTGCTGGTGTGATTCCAATTGGTGGAGCATCCCGTGACTGCAAATACTGCGAGCAGTTGTAGTTTACAAGATGAGGATGAGGGCGTGTGTGAAGAGTCTCTGTTTATAGATTCCAGACGGAAGAGAAATCACTTTCTCCAGCTGTACAGTTCACGGACACATGCTGGCTCATCCCACCTCTGCCATGTGATTTTCATTACAGCAACTTGGGGAAGAGTTCGACTGTGGAAGCCTCAAGGTAAAAGCATTTTTTTATATATATATATATCTGAATTAAAGTGGATTTTTGTGATTGATTTCTGTATGTATGATTCTGTTTTTATTCTTGTTATATAACTGTGATTTATATAATGCCTAGGGGTCTAGTTAGTGCATATGACATAAATGTTCCATCACACCACAGGGTTCAACAGTAAGGTTTTTTTTCACTTTTCTGGTCGGCCAAAAGAAAAGAAATTCTACGTTCCCAAAGTCAATTTTTACTGGCCCCTATACAATTTTGTTTTATTAGTAGGTATTAATTAGCAACAAAGACTCAAGTAAGTTGTTATATTTTGTAATTATAGAAACACACCATAAACAGTGTCAAGACTATTTTTTTTTTAAACGTTCAAATCTAATTGCAATAACTAAGAGACAGTGGTCCTATCTGTAATTTTTTGTCTGCATACAAAAAACAAAAAACAAATGCCAGAACAGGCAAGTGGGTTGATTTATTATTATATATATTTAGTTGCCCAACGTTGCGTTTTACTTGCCCCAGGCCATCGGGCAACCCTTATTGTTGAACCCTGCACTACAAAAGGAACTTGTAAATGAAATGCTAAGGTGAAATCTGGGTCTTTCAGACATGGTTAAATCAACATTATTGTGTAATTTCTCTTCAGTTCACTGAAGTGGAACACTACACGATGCAAATATACAAATTTGCTTTTCCACTTTTTTATTCGCCCTTTTGCTCACAGAGAATGGAAGTGAATAGCAGGCGAATATTCACCAATGTAAATTAAGCCCATGTGTCACCATGCCCATATTCATGGTGCCCAAAGGACAGATCCTATCGCATCTTTCAGACATAGTTAAATCACGATTATGTCTAGTTTCTCTTTGTCCTGCCAGTATAAGTTCCCACTGGCCCAGTTAAAGCTGGTGCCAACCTTCTCATAGTCACTGCTGAGACAAACACTGCCACCGGCCAAATGCAAACTAACGTGGTAATGCAGTGAGTGTGTTTAAATCAAATCTATTTTTCATCTATTGTTGCTCAGTCACCACTACAAGCTGGAGTGGAGCACGCCGTCTCTCGCTTGAACATGTACATTCCTGTTATTATTCATTTATAGAGTCCCGATTCTGTCAGGCATATGAGTCAGTCAAGTGTAAGAGGGTCAGTCTGTTTAGCTCCTGTACCGAGTGGATTGCATTTAGCATGTAGAAACACAAAGTGGAAACGCTACTCTTTTAATCTTTTATTTAGTGTAAATATCTCATTTGTCTTAATGTCATTTATCTGTCACGTGTTCTTCTTTGAATTAAATCGCACAAAACTAAATTTACACATTAGCAGCTTTGGCTGATAGCAGATTTGTGCAGTTTTGAAGTCACTCAGAGGGATGCATTTACACATCTCTGTTGTTTCTGTGTGGAGAATGGAAGGGTGTGTGTGTGTGTGTGTTTTAGAGAGATGAAACACACACACACACACACACACACACACACTCCTTCCTTGGTTAGAGCACTTTAGAGGAGCTCATCTGTCTCCTTCTTCAAAGAGCTGATCCTCAGGGAATTTAAGTTATTTTTTGCTTCTTTTACAAGTACCAGCTTCATTTATTTATTCAGAGAGGCCAATACTAAATGGCAGCTTGTTCTCTCTTACTGTTGTTCAAAACGTCCACTGCACTTACTATTACCTGTCCCAGTTGCTGTGTTAGTCAAAGTTGTGACTATTATTAGTGCTGCAACTGCACAATCGCACCGTATTCTAGTATGTATACTAGGGGTGAGTGATATGGATAATATTTCCTGTTACAGTGCATGTTATTTGCAGGACCACATGGAATCTGCAGGCACAGAGTTCTGCAGAATTTTCCACAAATTTTTCACTTATGCAGTGAAATATTTCAACATCTACAAGATGGATTGGCACAAATGTTTGCACATGCATTCATGTTGCGCAGAGGATGAATCCTAATGACTTTGGCGATTCCCTGACTTTTCCTCTAGTACCAACATGAGGTTCCCATTTGTGGTTTTAAGTGAATACCTTGACAACTGTCTCCAGGACCCTGAAGCGTGCAGGAAAGATTGTGGCTCCTACCCTAAACACAAACTTTTTGAAACACTCCCCTCTGGCAGGAGGCTGCGGTCCATCAGGACCAAAACCTTTCTTCCCGACTGCAGTCGGCCTCATTAACAAGGCCCAAGCTCCCCACTGACATAGACTCTCAATCCCCCACCCCCTAGAACTGGACTATATACCTGTCCATTGCATAAACTATATATCCTATCCTATATCCTACATCCTAAACCATACAGCCTTCTTTTTCTTATTGTTAAACAGTTATATTGTACATATCTGTATATTTATGTTATCGTTTATTTTACATTCATTTTTTATTTCTTTTTAACAAGGCAAATTCCTTGTAAACCTTTTCTGATTCCGATTGTGAACAAGCGGATAGGTTGCAATAAAACTGTGTTGCAGACATTCATGTTCCCCTCACGATAAATTGCAATAACTTTGATAATCCCTTCACTTTTTATCTAGCACCACCATCAGGTATACATTTTCATTTGTCCAATACTTTGGTTCATGACCATATATCATATAATAACTAATAGCATTCCCAATAACCCTAAGCTGTACTTTTGGTTGAGCGCTAATTACAAAATGATAGCATGCTAACATGCTAAACTAAGGTAAACACGACACTATCTGCTAAACATCAGCATGTTAGCATGCTAATAGCTAAATACCTGACAAATCAAGTGACCTTATCAGACCTAAAATCCTGTAAATCCAATCTTGCCATAAAACAGTCCCGCTGATTGATTGGTAGCCAGTATAGTGCATTACTGATAATAAAGGGATAGCCACATAGGTTAAAAAAGGTGGAGCAAAACCACTACAATTAAACAAATCTCTCTTGTCTCTCAGAATACAGGTATACCATAATATCAATCAATCTTATTGTATAGTAATGATTCTGATGCAGGGCTTAAAATGCCAGACATACATAACAAACATCATTCTGACAGTTTTTACTCAAAAGGGATTGCATTGTTTTTTAATGAAAAGGTTGCTTATTATTATTCAAAAGCCTATTCATAAAATGTTGTTGTGGAATCTATTGTTACATCAAAACTGCCAGGTGTCCTGCATAGTTTGTTAGTATCAAGTTAAGAACAGCCAAATAGAAGTAAGGGTAAATAAAATAGTATATATTCGTCGTAGTTATTTCCATTATAATCCATTATTTCACATTCACTTCTAATACTATCTTACGTAGTAATATTCTTACGTTAAGGATTGTGACAGGTCCAAAAGGTGGGATAAAGCGTGATTTATGCTTCTGCGTTAAATCTACGCTGTGGCTACGTACATAGGTATGTGGAGGCCGTGCTGATTGGGTTTGTTTTCTCCGGAAATTTAAAGCCAGACTGTCATGGCGGCTCGTTCAGAATCCAATCTCATATTGGACTAAAATAGTTCACTGAAACGTGTTTCTGAAAACATTTTAAGCGAGAAATAGGCCGTGCAGATGCTGAATCTGTCTTCATTTCAGCTCAACAAAGGTCAGTTTAAAAGATTTTCTTCAGATTTTGAGAGACTCTAGTCACGCTCATTCCGCTCGCCATTTCCTGGTGAGTCCCGACTGCCCTGCCTCCGACTGAACATGTCAGGTCGGCCAAAATGAACGCCGACAGCCCCCCAGACTGACGACGGCACGTGACACACCGAACAGACTCGAGTCACTGACCTCGCCAGACTGTCCAACGGCCGATTATCGGCCCTGTGTGTCCCGGCCTTTAAAGAGATAGATGCACACACCAACGCACAATTATAGACTTCAGGCCACTTATGTAGGCTACAGCAAAAAGCTCTGCGTGGAGCCTCTGCACAACGATAAATCATGCTTAAGTGTGCCAAAGTAGAGACTTTAAGTCCTGCAATGTCATGCTGCGTCCTGCTGAACCCTGCTACTTCCTGCTACGTCCATCCATGCTCTGCTGGGCCACGCTACATCCTGTAACGCCCTGCAGCGCCCTGATATGACATGAACTACTACGACTACCATTTGAAGTCACTGTTCCATTATCTTTAATGTAACTATTATTGCCACTGTTCATCACACCCCCAACCGGCACCGTCAGACACCGCCTACCAAGAGCCTGGGTCTGTCCCAGGTTTCTTCCTAATAGGGAGTTTTTCCTCGCCATTGTCGCACTGCTTGTTCTTGGGGGAATTATTAGAATTGTTGGTACTTTGTAAATTATAGAGTGTGGACTAGACCTACTCTATCTGTAAAGTGTCTCAAGATAACTCTTGTTATGATTTGATACTATAAATAAAATTGAATTGAATTGAATTAAGTCTGTCATTTTCTATTGTTGAACAAAAATCATCATCAATCTTAACTCAAGGTCTACTTCCTAGCTTTCTCAGCACTTTTCAACCATACATTATGGTCTTCATCATTAATGATGCTAGCTAGTAAAAAGATCTTGAGTTAAGTTTTTATCAAACTACTATTTCCAAGCTCAAGAATTAACTTCCAATGTTCTGTTTTGTCTCAGTGCGGCAAGGGAAAAAATACATGAAGAATCAAGGAAAAGGCAACACTGCTGTCAGCATCCCCCTCTCTTCCCCACCAGGGAGCAGCAGTGTGCAAGTCTACCATGACTACCAGAGTGTGGCTTTTAAGATGTATCCTGGGAATGGTCATGCTTTAGAAAATGGCTCTCACACCAGGAGAGACGGAGATGGTAACGGCAAGATGTCCTCTGTTCCAGACATCATATCTGACAGCCAGGACCCGATGTTCAGGTACAGCATGAGAGACGACAGCGTTGAAAGGAACTCAGCATCGATGATTGATTCGAGCAGCCAGGCCTATTCAGGGCCAGAGGACAACTCCACAGACCCACATGAGGCCCTGACAGAGACTTCAACTCTGACCTTTGTGGATGTCCACACCATGGATGAATCAGCAGAGAACCACAGTCTCCACGGTGTGGCGATGGTTTACCTCAAGGAGTTTGTGCTGATAGATGATGATGATGATGGAGACATGTCGCTAAGAGAGAAAACAGTGACAGACTTGTCCGTCATGGATGGAAAAGCTGCTGACCTGGTGTGCGGGAGGCTGTTGTCCACCTCTAGTGGCTCGGTGTCAGAGTGTAAGGAGGAATCTCCGGCTCCTGAAGCACCTCCGCCTGGGGAAGTTGAGACTGCACGTGGAAAGAAACGCTGCTGTTTCTGCACTGTTTTATGACAAAGCAGCAGTTTGTTGTGTCCAAGATCAGGACTGTAAAGCTGTCCCTGACTCTTTTCTGATCACTCTGGCAAACTTTTGCTACATACTACTGGGTTTATGCTGTATGTGTGTTCCTGTTGAAATGCAGAGCACATTTACAGGCATGGCACTTACATACTTTAGTGTGATTTTGTTTTCAGATGTTTTCTTTTACTCACATTTTCTGGCACTGATTTTACAGAGCCATTACTATAAATTAAGAAACAGCATTCAAACAGCAAACATATTTTTTGTTTATCTCAAATGTCAGCAACTAATGTGTTTTTGTACCACTCATTATTTACCTAATTATGAAATGTGTAAGAGCCGTAATGCTTTCTGTGTGATTTACATTGATTAATCATAATCATTAATCATTTTTAAGTTTAACAAACATACCTCTGAAGTCTAGTATAAAATTGTGATACTAAAAAATGCATGTTCCAGTAATATTTGATATTAATAACAGACTTTGTGATAGCTACACGGGTCTACAAAAATCAGGTGCTAACAACAAATAAAGAAATCTCCAACGACCAATTTTTGCGTCTAGTTGTGTCTCTATGTGATACCGATAAGACAAGGTGCATGTGCAGAGAACCAAAGGATAGACAATACCCACCCCAGCAACAGCCTGTTCACCCTGCTGCCGTCTGAGCATTAAAGGAGTATCCGCTGCCGTACCACCAGACTACAGAACAGCTTCTTTCTTCAGGCTGTGAGATTCCTCAACTCATCCTCTGTACTCCACCATGAAAAAATGTTTTGTTTTTTGTTATTTTAGCATAAAGGGACTACAACTTATTTCGTTGTGCAACCTGTGAATGACAATACAGTAAATGAACCTTGAACGTGCCCAGGGGTGACGTAGTACAAAGCCCTGCAGATGGTTAACACCATTCCACTGATTGACACTTTGTGGTGCTATGGTGCAAAGAAGCGTAGTACTGTGCCAACAAATGCAGTGAAGAAGAAGAAGAAGAAAAAGAAGAAGACTGCTAACTGGTAAAAATGGATGTTAAAATGATGGATTTAAAGGGGACCTACTATGCTCGTTTTCAGATTCATACTTGTTTTTGGGGTTTCTACTAGAACATGTTTTCATGCTTTAATGTTCAGAAAACACTTACATTTTCTCATACCGCCCATGGCTGCTGCACCTGTATTCCCCCTTTGTCTGAGACTCTGTTATAGTGCCTGTCTCTTTAAGACCTAGCCCAAAAAAAGCCCAGTCTGCTCTGATTGGTCAGCAATCCCAAGTCTTCCACATCTGTGCTCTCGCCATCTCTGTACCATCCATTATTGCAGCCACGCACAGTTTTGCAAGTGTTTAATGAGGGGAATACATTTTTTTGCATGCATGTTTGTTAGACCTCAAGGATGCACACAATGTGTTTTGGTGAAATATTGACATTGAATGTCAATATTACTTTTGTTTATTTACAGGAAGACTCACAGGGCACCTGTAAGTAAACCCCAAACCCAAATCAGTGAGAAGCTTGACGTCGTATTGGTGAAAGCAGGACTGAACTGGCCTGTGACCTGCCATGTGATTCTGTTGTACTGACATCACTAAACACCTGCCAATAGTGGAAAGCCTGCACCTGTTTTTCAAGAGCAGAGCCTTTTCTGTCACTCTAGAACCATTTGCTATAAATGGTCAATTCCCTGACGTAAGCATTTCTGGGTAACGTAAGTGACGTAAGTGGTTGTGCGGTTTCCTATTGACCTGGGTAATTAATAAGAATGGCAATACACACCAAGTGACAAAGAAAATCAAATAGAAAAGAAGCACAGTACTGCAAAATGTTTTAACTAATCAGGTATTTCTTGGATATGCAGTGCAGAAATTAAGCGTTGAGTGTTAAGCACCCAAAGATGACAATGAGATTAAAAACGTGGTAGAATGACCTTAGCGTCTTGCTGACTTTGGTTTGAAATTATTGTTGAAAGAACTTTTATTTGCACTGCATCACATCCAGTTCAAGTCAGATTTGGGCCCACACAAAGACTTACTGTTCAGGCAGCCTGCTCTGAGGGACAGACTGGGGTTAATCAGTCCAGTCCATCAGGCACTGGTGTGAGGCAGTAGCTGGTTGGTTTGAGTGACAGAGATGCCCCACTAAGGACCACGCTGGGCTCAAAGATAGCAGCTCACCACACTTATCTTCCCCTCCCACAGCAGGCCAACTGACACTCCCTCAGCACTACCTACTACAGACCCTGTGGTAGGACAAGGAGGGATGTTGGTTGGTTGAATACATTTGTGTATTATAATAAAACTTAATTAAGTCACCTTTCTTTTAATAAGAGTTACAAACTCTTTAAATTAGATTGGACAAAGGGTAAGGGTGCCTGCATATTCATAAAGTGTTTGGTCTACAATAGCATTATATTAAGTACCGGATGTAGTTTCTAAGTCATCTAGTTAAAGACCCTTACCCTTAGCTCCTATTTGTACACATTTAGTAATGATGCGGTTGACATGCTTTTAAAAGACACTTAAAAAGCCACAGTGTTTGTAAGAGGGCATCCAACAGGTTCGTTAGGCCAAATATAGCCCTTATCAGCCACTGCAGCATGAGTATGCATTTCCCCAGAGTGGGCACTGAGCATCTCAACACATGTGATGTCTAACTGAATGTGTCAGGGAATGACAGATTAAGCCACAAAACCCACCAGCTGCAAGAAGACGATCGAGAAAAGGAGCTGTATCTCAGAGTGACCTCAGCTCACCCACTCAGCGCGTCCTCTCAATCCTGGTTATCAAATGCACTCAGTGTCATCATTTTCCACAAGGAGGAAGTAAAAAAAATGGGGAAAAAAAGAAGAAGATGGGGATGAGGAGGTTAAGTGTGTGGTGAAGTAAAGAGAGAGCGAGAGGAAGACGCTCAGACAGGATGGCCGAGAGAAACAGAGCAATGATCGTGGTTTTTCTACTCTGTGTCATTGCAGGTGAGAATACTGATGGCTTTTTGTTCCCATTATTCACATTTCGTGATTATCTAACATAATCTCTATTTTATTTATTTTTTTATCTTTGTGTATCACTGAAAATATGAGAAGGTGTGAAAAACCTCTGAAGATATTAACTGATGGATATTCTTACTCTCCTCTCAGAAAAGAGAGCAGCAGAAGGCTACACTCTGGACGTGTGTGCCTCCTGCCACGCTAACGCCACATGTGACGACAAGTCAGACGGTTCTGGCAAAGTTTGTAACTGCAAGTACGGGTTTGTTGGAAATGGGAGGACCTTCTGTCAAGGTAGGAAAAAAAAATTATTCTGTGCGTTTATTTAAAATGTGAAGCTAAATGAAGTCTTTTACTTCTAACCTCTATTTTGTTCAAATGGGAAAAAGGATTTGCAATTAGAAACTGCAGACTAAGTTGAAATAATGACTTCCAAGTTTTAAAACGGATTTTATCTAATGCTCTAATTCATATTTTTGCAATAACAACCGATCAAATGTGTTATGTGAAAGGTGTTGCTCGTAGTGGCGAACCCACAGAGAATGATCAACCCTGACTTTAATGTTTTGGTTCAGTCTCACCGCTCTCATCAGCATAGGTGTACGTGTATAATAAAAACTGGGCTTTTTCCGAAATTTTTGTTGCATATTTTGTATTTTGTCGCCTTTAAAAAAACAACAACAAATTAGACCATTTTTTGTCGTCTTTTTTCAATTTATTTTCTGGACAATTTTTCTAATGTTTTTGTCGCGTTGCTGGAGTTTTTTGTTTAAAGTCACTTTTTTGGGGTGTTCTTTTGTGTCTCTGGTGCTTCCACAAACTTTGAAAAAAATCCATCCATGCTGTTTTGAGTGAGAGACGGTTTCTGAATCGGACTGTGACGTCGCAGTCCGAAATGAGCTGGCTAACCACAACCGTTAGCTCGTAGCGCTAGCATGCTATGTCGTTCTCAATAGCAAAGCACTGCTACAACCACCCGCGGCGCTACCATTGGGCCCGGGTGGGCCTGGGAGAAACAGCCTTTCTTTGACTGTCTCTAGAGTTAGCTAGCTGACATGATCTACATCTGAGCTACTGAGCATGTGTGAGTGCAATCAAAGATAGTACAGAAGAAGAAGAAGAAAAGAGGTCTCACTCTGTAGCTAAAACAGAAACCAGGTGAAAAGAGGATCTGCAGCAGTGAGAGAGAGCTGTGCAGTGCAACAAAAACATGGTGTTTTTTGAAAATTAAATCATGTAAACCTATTCTGGTACAACCTTAAAATACAGTTATGAACCTGAAAAGGAGCATAATATGGGCGCATACGTTTTTTTTTCTTTTTTTTTAGGTTTTTGTCGTCTTTTTTGAGGGTTTTCTTTTTACAAAGCTTTTGTCGCTTTTTCAGACATTTGTCGCATTTGAATTTTTTTTTCTTTTTTTGAGTTTTTTTCTCCACAATTTTTTTTCAGCTTTTGTTGCTTTTTCAACAGTTTTTTTCAACACTTTTATTAAATGTCTTTGTCGCTTTTTTCAATACATGCAGACAAGTCCCGGGACCTCCCTAGATAGTTGGAGATCTCAACCCCCCCAATATTGAACCCAAAGTTACACTCCTGCTCATCAGCATTTCTTGCAGCAGCAGTTAGCTTTTAACAAAATCTAGTATATGGCTGGTCTGTGTATGGTCAGCGTGCTTAATTGTGGCGAAATTGGGATAGTCAGCGGTGGTGTCTATAATGTGAAATCCTGGATATCAAAGTTCATCTGTAGTTGTCCCAGTAATATTTGTTTGTTGTGTACTGAAGTAGCACATCACATGACATGGTAAAGATACGTTTGGTACAGTGCCTTCGCAAAGTAGTCTGGGGAAGGAACTTGTTATGGTGGAACATTTGCACCCGCCAAAGGAAAACGCCACAAACAATATGAAATTAAGTTAACTGTTCATACAATTCTCGTTACACAAACGGCAAATATCCTTTACCGACATGTTGTTTGCTTGCTGAGCTAACGAGCTATGCTTTGCCTTTAGCAGCAGGGGCGGGCTTGTTATATTTTCATACGCTTCGTGGATCTGATTGGTTGATCACCAACATAGGTGATAGACAGATGGTTCATCCAATCAGCTAACCAGTATTTCCGCCCCTTCCCAAAAGTTCTCCAACGGAAAGTTCCCAGATGGATATGCCGAGCAAATGCGAAGCAATCCATCTGGTGGAGTCAGGTTACCTGATGATGGCCCGAGATGAAAATTCAGGGGATTACTAAAGTCAGGAGTATTCATCCTCTGGTGACCATGAATGTCTGTACAAAATGTCATGGCATAGACAGACCTTTTTCACATATTTTGACTTGCCAAAGCAACATAAAACACAGGTGGAATGAAAAACATTTCAACTCCTTCTCTTCTATGTTGAAGAACAATACATACTGTTTTCCTCCAGATAAAGATGAGTGTCAAATAGGAGCCAGTAAGATCTGTGGGCAACACACCACCTGCCACAACACATATGGCAGCTACTACTGTACCTGCCTGGCTGGCTACAGCCCTTCTAACAACATGGCCATCTTCATCCCCAATGATGGAACCCACTGCCAGGGTGAGTTCAGGCTGGACCTGGGTTTCTTTTTTTGACAGGGCTGTTAAAGGCATAACACTACAGAAAAGGAAATAGGCTAAAACGGTCCCACATCACAGATAAGAAAATGTTGACTAACAATGAGAAATTATGACACAAAATCTGGACCTTTACCTGTAAAAAAAGCCTTATTAAGTGGGTGACATTACTGTTTTATGTCACATGCTCATTTACCATTGCAGACATTGATGAGTGCAGGATCACAGGCCTGTGCGGAGAGGGAGGTCAGTGCAGGAATCTTGAGGGCAGTTTTGACTGCAGCTGCCAGCTGGGATATCAAGTCCACAACGGAACGGAGCCCTTCCATCCTCACAGAGACAAAGCTTCCTGCAAAGGTAAAACTGTATTAATGGGATTTGGATAAGCATACTGACAGTTTTGAGTATTACATTTTGCCACTTTTCCACTGTGAATGTGAATAAACTACATACTGAAAACCAACTTAGAATTAGTATGTAGTATGATTTGGGAATTACGTATAGCTCCAGACAATCAAGCAAAGGGGCAGTATGCTAGATGGACTTTCAAACCCTTTAAAGCAGGGGTGTTCAATGTTTTTTAAGCAAAGGACCCCTTTACTGAGAAAGAGACGGAGCAGCGACCCCCTACTGCATATATTGTATAAAATTAAGTTACATATTAAACTGGGCCTACAAACATGTAGGACGGCCTAAAGCCATCATATATACCTTTTTTAGTGCATAGAATACTACACTATTAACATAATAATTGAAGAATTACGGTCGATTTCAACTCGTAGCTCTGTTGTTTGTGGTCACGTAGTGCTGTCAGTAGTGAGAAAAAAAAAAATAGGTGCTGCCTACACCGTGTTATCCTGCTACAGTTCGCACCCAGGCGGCTGAAACGGGGCAGATTTTAAACGTGCTTTTAGCCTCTTAACATGTGAACAGATTCCACAGTGAATATGACTGCAGTAGATGTGAAAGAAATGCATAAAAGTTGTGCTAATTCAGCCAGTGCAATGACTATTCCCGATTAAAATGCATCTGTTCACGGAGGAGTTAATCTATTAAGGTTTTTAAGGTCCACATCCACGGCGTTCCACTTTGGGGATTTCTCAGTTGCTGACGGAAATTTCGCCGGATTTCACTCATTTAGGCCCTTGCCTTGGGCTTCCATTGTGTTAGCATTTTGAACTCAGGACTATGGTTAACCTTTTCTCAGATCTCTGCAGGGTAAATCCAGACAGCTAGCCAGACTATCTGTCCAATCGGAGTTTTCTGTGGTACGACAAAAACAACCTTTGAACGTACACAGGCTATTTTGCAATGGCGCCGTTCCTCTGTACGGCCCTAGCGCTGCACTAGACAATTGTGATTGGTTTAAAGAAATGCCAATAAACCAGAACACGTTTTTCTCCCATCCCAGAATGCTGTGTGGACTCGCCAGACCCTCCTCCGCAGCGCTGTGGAGGAAGGTCTGGCCATTTGAGACTAGCTGTAACGTTACTCACCGCCGCTGGGAGACTTACTTTGCCGGTGGGTGTGCTGTCCGCTCTCATCCCGACTGAAGTCACTTAGTGCCGGGGAGTGAGGCAGACGGACCAGAGTGCGATAGGTGCTAATTTAGCATTAGATTAGTCAACTGCCCATGCAGCTAATGTTACGTGGTGAATTTCATCGTGGGTTAGCCCATCGCTGTTAACTATGGGCAAAACAATCTTACAAAAAATAACTTTATCCGCGTGTTGAATCTTGTTGTAGCCTTCTAACGTTTTGGTATAACGTTACAGTAATATATATTTTTTAGCCACTAAGCATTAGCCACTTGTACGCTGGATTTCGATACGGAAATATCATATCAATAAATTAGGTCTCTATTGTTATTACTGTAAGTGGCATGTAATTAATGAAGACATGATGCAGAAAAAAACAGTATTACGGTTACTATGTATAATTATTTGACATTGCATGATTCACAATTACTCTTGAACATATCATCTGGTGTTTCCATTGTTTTAAAGGAAGAGCAACTAGAGGGGTTAAAGAGCATACGTATATACAGTATATCTATGGTTAAACCTTAGACTGTAAAAAAGAATATATTAACAGTCTATGGGTTAAAGGCTATATGACGCCACTGACAGGCGACAAAAGGACACATTGAAATTACAGATTTCTCTGGGTTTGAACATTAAAAAAAACACAACTAAAAAAATAATATATTTAACATAGGTAGTCATTTTTTAGACATTTTAATGCAGAAATATTACATATTGAATCTTTAATGCAAGTAGTGTGTGTGCCGCTCAGTTTGTTCCTGGCTAGTATAACAGTGTCTGCTAAATGTGAAATCCAGGAAGATGGTGTGGTCAGTGGGCAAACAGCTGTCTCTAATCTCAAGTTTTGCATGTTCTTGTTCCACTCAGTGGTTGACTGTGGCCATCCTGCCTTAGTGGAGGACACAGTGGTGCTGTCAGTCACAGGGACCACATACAGCAGTGTGGCCATGTTTGTCTGTGACAAAGGCTTTGTGTGGAGGAGGGGAGACAACCGCTCTGTGTGTGGAGCTGACGGACTGTGGAGAGGACCAACCATGGTCTGTGAGGGTAACAAAACACACACACACACACACACACACACACACACACACACACACACACACAAAATAAAATAGTCTGCTTTTTTCCACAACCTCATATTTTCCCTTCTAGCATTATATAACTATTCAAGATCATTCATCATCACATTGCAACTCTTGCTTTCTCTGCTCGTAGGTACTTCTAACATTTATGATCTAGAAGGGTGTGTTTTTTTGATTGTTTGACTTTTCAGGAGTTCCTAATAGTGCCAATTACATTTTTATAAGGTAAATGTGACACACATAGGGCTGGTAGATATGACCTCAAGGCTATAGCTCTATGAATTGGCCCATTTATCTTGATAAATTGTATCATAATAAAAATGTATAATAAGTATTTTAGCCATGGTAAAATAATGTCTGTCCGTTGGTCAGTTCACCTGGAAATATCTGGATTTCCATGAAATATTTTTTTATTTTTATTTTTATTTTTTACTTTGATGTGCTCATTAAGTCATGAATATTTAATGCTATAGCAAAAATACTTAGGATTTGAAGTCAAGATTGCAGTGGCTTTTAGACAATAGGAGATTCCCAATATTGGTAATTCAATATATTGGGTTTATCATCCAGCCCCAGTATTCAATTCAATTCAATTTTATTTATAGTATCAAATCATAACAAAAGTTATCTCGAGACACTTTACAGATAGAGTAGTTCTAGACCACACTCTATAAATTCCAAAACCCCAACAATTACAGTAATTCCCTCAAGAGCAAGCATTAGCAGTGGCTATTGCGACAGTGGCAAGAAAAAACTCCCTTTTAGGAAGAAACCTCGGCAGACCCAGACTCTTGATAGGCGGAGTCTGACGGGCCGGTTGGGGGCGTGATGAACAGTGGTGATAACAGTCACATTAGAAGTCACAGTGACTTCGAAGGTTATCATGGAAGTTCACGACAAGTAGGCAACATAACATAATGTAATACCAAATGTTTTCAGCGTCATTGGGAATTCATACAGTATTTATTATATCAATGTAACTACACTAATATTGCCTCATAAGTTACTCATATGCTGAAATATTGCTTTATCTTGATAATCGGTTGGAGTAATTTTTTTATTTTAAAAAAGTACAAATTCTCTGATTCCAGCTCCTTAAAGAAAAATATTTTCTAGTTGCATCACTCCTCTGTGACAGTAAACGGAATATCTTTGAGCTGTGGACAAAACAAGACATTTGAATGCCGTCATCTTCGACTTTGGAAAACACTGATCGACATTTTTCACCATTTTCTGACATTTTAGAGACCAAACAACCAATCGACAATTAATCGACAATGAAAACGTTAGTTGCAGCCCTAAAAAAGAGCCCATCGGTTGACCTCCCAGTTACAACACCATGTAAGCAGTCGTCAGTCCCTATAAATGAAGGACAAGCATGAGAAGTGTTTTTAAAGCATAGGTTCACAATGTTTAAATGTCTTACAACTGTAGGACTGTGGATGTTGTTCTACATCACTTTACAGCCAGTATGAACAGGACAAACAATTACAGCACGCAACACCTGTTTAAATGCTCATATGGGCACCTGACTTATTGTTTTACGACAGACTTGATGGGATGATGAGGATGAAGCTATCCTTTAAATATGATATAATGAATCTTCCACTGATGACAGTGCAGCTTTTTTCCAGTGAGTTTTGAACCAGTTTCAGGAGCACAGGGATCATGAAAGTGATCAGCCGGACAGAGTTCCTGGAGATTTTCCAGTGAATACCGTTTCATGCAGCATGTCACTGCTTTGGCCCTCAGAGGTTGACTGTGGCTCTCCCCCTGCCCTCCCTCACTCTCACATGCTGTGGAATAAGAGGTCAAGCATGGGCACCGAGGTGCTTTATCAGTGTAACTCTGGATATCATAATGTTGGAAAGGGCAATGTATCCATCTGTACCGCTGCCGGACAGTGGGAGAGGCCGTCCGTGCTCTGTCAAGGTACAGTTACTGTTTTATCTGATCATTTTAGAATTTTTTGAATATCAGTGTTACTGAAAAGCAAATGTATCTAACGCACACAGATATAGTTTATTCTTTTTGCACTTTAACTTCCTTTAACACATGGATGCTGGTGTTCATGTTACATGCTTGTGGTGCATGTTATTCTTTGTAGAGACCTTGTGTGGAAGTCCCCCTATAATTGAATCCACTGAGCAGGTGTGGGACAGTAATTCAACTCCTGGCAGCACTGTGCTCTATGTTTGTAAAGAAGGCTTTTATAAGCAAGGAGGAGATAATGTATCAATCTGTAATGAAAACGCTCAGTGGACCCTTCCAACTCTGTTGTGCCAAGGTAAATCAAACAATGCCTGAAATGGTTTTCTTTTCAAACATGAAATGGTAGGGAATTATTTCTATCATTTTCTGCCATGACTTATTGTGTAGCTAGTTTTAAGAAAAATGACTTAATTACAGTAAAAATGTTTTACAAAACAAAATGACACCGGCCTTAACACACAGGCAGGTGTCACACATGTCCAGGGGAACGTTCAATCTCTACGGTTTCCTGGTTGACGACATGTTTCCTCAGAACATTGTGAAATGTTGTGTAACGGCTTTGAGAATGTTCTCTCTCGTTTGGTGGATGCGTTTCTCATTTATTTGCTGTGTCACAGGTGATACCCAATCAGCAGAGACAGGGTGAAAAAACGCACCCCCGTTTCAGTGAAAAAAAATGTGTTGCCATGTTTTGTCTGAGCTGAGCGTGGCCCTGTCTTATTAGTCTGTGCATGGCCACCAAGTCCTGGGGCACATTCAGCGCCAACAAAACGTAGCATCAGGTTTATTTAAAGAGCTCATATTATGCTCATTTTCAGGTTCATAATTGTATTTAGAGGTTGTATCAGAATAGGTTTACATGGTTTAATTTTCAAAAAAAACTCCATATATTTGTTGTACTGCACATTGCTGCAGCTCCTCTTTCCACCCTGTGTGTTGAGCTCTCTGTTTTAGCTACCAAGTGAGGCATCCCACTTCTGTTCCATCGTTGCTGGGAGTCGCACATGCGCAGTGTATGAGTATGAGGGTGTGCCACACTAGCAGCTAGGTGAGCATTATAACGTGTGTTACAAAGTGACCCATGTTTGTCACGGAAGTAAAGGCTGGACTACAATAGAGCTGTTTGGAGCAGTTTGTGAACAGTGTTTTCCGTTGGAGATGGTAAGTCCCTTTGGGGTGGCTTTTTTCACTTTTTAAACCTATTAAATGCACAAAAAGATATATAACACAATTAAGAAAAGGGAAAAAGCCAAAAAAGCATAATATGAGCACTTTAAACTTAAACAGTGGTACATTTAACACCTTGTGTGTGCAAGTGGTCTGCCTTTTTAATATCAAAAGTTTACATACACGTCGCTACCGATTGGGTAACACCTCTGGCAGCCACTAAACAAAAGAAAACCTACCTCATAGCTCATTGCACCCCGTTGCACACCGTTCAGAGGAAACATGTTGTAGCAAAACGGTATATGCACATCATTTCACACTGTTATGAGTAAAAATTGTGTTAAATCCGGAAACCGTAGCAAAGTGGTGCACACCGTTTTGAGATTGAACGTGCCCCTGATTTATTAGTCTGTGGATGGCCACACAGTCCTGAGAAGAGCTAATCAACATAGTGAAATCACCTGTGTTACTGTACCATGGCATGGGTGTGCTGTGCAGAGATCCTTGTGTGCACTTCCACTTTGTTCAAATTGCTAAGAATTAATTAGAATAAAACTTCAAAACGTATTGTATTTCTTTTATAGATTTTTTAATTCTGTATAGAGAGGCGAAGTCCCTCCCGTCCGGTGGACCGCCAAAAATATGAATGGTAGTTAAGGGGGAAAGACACATTATTTTTTTGATCCCGTTTGAATTTAGCCATGGATTACACACATGATGTTCGTCAGTTTAAAAGATAATTTTGCATGTCAAGAAGGTCTCAGTTTATTGTTAAACTGTTGAAGTATAAGACTGTAAAAACATGTCATTAGCAATGACTACACACTTCAAAGTTGCATGGATGACGTCGCGCTGAAGCTACGATGTCTGTGTGTTTGGTACCGGGATGTAACGGTACTCACACGAGCAGCGGATCTCGCTCATTCTTTCGCTTCTCTGCTGATAAAACTAACACTGGATAAAACACATAACACATGTGCAATAACGTCACGTTTTGTGGAACAGCGCTAAGCTAACTAGCTAGCTAGCAAGCAAGCCGAGCATCATGCAAGGTGATGTAAATTGTGTGAGACGATGATGTAGTTCACTGAGCGGTTTTACACAAAACCAAGTGGTCATAGGACAAAAGACTTTCTTCAGTTGAAACATTTTCTTTTAAATTGACGAACATCATATTTGTAATCCTTGGCTCAATTCAAACGGGATCAAAAAATAATTTGTCTCTCCCCGTTCACTGCGGTTCGTATTTTTTCTGAATTAAGGTCCCATGAGGTCCACCGGAAGGGGAGGGATTTCGCCTCTCTATAACCCCTCTGTGTGCATCATTTCCTGTCCCAGAGATATTATGTGGGGATCCTCCTATACTGCCCCATACTGGGCAAGTGTGGAATGGCAGCTCCACCCCTGGAAGCACAGTGACCTACTACTGTAAAATAGGATTTTATCACAATGAAGGAAATAACATATCATTGTGCACAGTTAATGGTTACTGGACAACACCAAACATCTCATGCAAAGGTAACAACCTGCTCCAAATGACGTTAATGCTGTGGTTGACATTGTTTTCCATTGCTCGGGTCCAAATAATCAATAATCACTGATTTTACTCAATTAAATATTGCAATTTCCATCCTTTTAGAGGTTCACTGTGGTGTGCCCCAACCCATCTCACATTCAATCATGCTGTGGGATAAAATCTCCACTGTGGGCTCTCAGGTTGTTTATCAGTGTAACTCTGGATATCGCAGTGTTGGAGAGGGAAATGTATCAGTTTGTACTGCCAGTGGAGAATGGGATGAAGCCTCTCTGCTCTGTCAAGGTGATACATACATTAGTCTACATAACAGACTATTGGGATCCCTGCCTCCATAGAAAGAAATAATGCAATCCTCTCAAATGTCAGCAATACATCATAATGTGCATGCTATAATTGAACAGTATGAATGTTACTGTCATTTAACTGCCATTGCATGCATTTATTCAGGATGTGTCCATTGTATCTAGAAACCTGTCTCATTGGTTTTAACAACATTTTAACATCTACTATGACTTGCTGTCTTTTTGTTGTAGAAATCTATTGTCAAGAGCCTGTTTTTAAACCTCATGCTAAAATGCTTTGGGACGGCACATCACACATTGGCAGTGTGGTGTATTACCAATGTCAGGAAGGATATGACACCAGGAGCCTGAGAAACTACTCAGTATGTGGAGAGAATGGACTGTGGGAGGATATTGATCTATGGTGTGAAGGTGCAACGTTTGATGACAGATATATTGATAAACCACTGTTTACTTTCAGAATATTTGTAGTTATTTGCACAAAATATTTAAAGCAATGGTTTGACTTTTTTTCTTTAAATACACTTATTTGCTTTCTTGCTGAGAGTTGATTGAGAAAGTCGATAACACTCTCATATCTGTCAGTTGGGGGTCCCGTACCTTCCGCTCCGTAGCAAAGACGGCAACCGTTGAGGGTGAGTG
The DNA here is from genome assembly GCF_004354835.1 of Perca flavescens. NCBI lineage: Eukaryota > Metazoa > Chordata > Actinopteri > Perciformes > Percidae > Perca > Perca flavescens. The sequence goes on from NC_041335.1 coordinate 4,737,303, forward strand.
GTGTCCAGCGTTTCAACACTCAATGTTTTAACCGTTTGGAGTGGGTCATCTGGTTACTCGTAGTGCGCTGCATTTGGCCATACTTTGTCAGTGCAAATGCACTATGTAATTAAAATAGCAAATGTAAGTACAAAAGTGCCTGATTTGACACACAGCAAATAAGGGTCCATTTACTGCACTTGGCCAAGATCAGCAGATGTGTTACCTTTGGGAGCCGTGCTAGTTGTTCAGTAGTTTGTTTCCCCATTTCCTGTCTTTGTGCTAAGCTGAAGCTTCATAATAACTGTAGAGACATGTGGCATTGATCTTTTCATATAATTCTCGGTAAGAAAGCATAAGTGTATTTCCCAAAATGTTAAACTGCTGCTTTAAAATATATGTGTTGGTATATCACTATGTTTTGTAAATAGTTGAGATATGATGCTTATTTATTAATGTATTTGGATCCCCCATTAGCTTCTACTAAGGTAGCAGCTACTCTTCCTGGGTTCCACACACAACAAAACATATGAACAACTTTTCAGACATAATGCAAATAAAAAGTTGCAATAAAAACATGTTCAAGACAAATAAAAGTCAAGTAAAGAACACAACAGTACGTTAACATGGGGGTTGTTGATAACGTTTGTTTTTTTACTATGAATTTGCATATTCATTTCAGGAATTGTTATTTGCATATGAGGCACACACATATAATATGTACACAGAATATAAAGACTTTTTGTATGACTTTTTAAATTAAATGTGACTTTTTTCACATTTTCGTGAAAAAAGGAAGAGGCAAAAGCAGTCAGACTTGACTCATTTTACTTACTTTATTACATGTTCTAATTTTGCTGCCTCTCCTGTTCAGCCGTGATTCTTTGTGATATCGTGCATGCCTGTAAATAGCACACGGTCTGTGCTAATTCATGTCTGTGTGCAGAAATAAGCTGTGGCCCCCCACTAACCCTCCCCGATACTAACCTCCTGTGGGATCGCACCAGTAGACCGGGCAGTGTGGTGCTGTATGAGTGCATGGATGGATTTTACCAGGAGAGTGGAAATAATATTTCAACATGTTTACTATCAGGACAGTGGGGGGAAGTATCTGTAAAGTGCAAAGGTACAGTAATAATCTTTGGACAACAACATATATATATCTATTCCTCTGTGGAAGAATCATTGTGATTTCTAACATGTTATAGATTATATTTTTCTTGATGCTTTGATTTATCTGGTAAATAACTGATGAATGCTCAACTCTATATTGTTTCAGTTGTGGTTAGATGTTCCTTGCATATTCCTGCTTAGGCTCTAAAGTTTTAAGGTAAATTAAGCTGAATAATAATGTGTAACTTTCACTTTGTCAAGAGTGATGCTGGTACATTTATTTCTGTGGGTCAATCCACTGCTGACTGAATGTTGAGGAAACAACATGTTGCATGGGATTTATTTGTCTTTACTCAGCAATGGTGTTTACCCCCTGATGACTCAAACCCAAACAAAGATACATATGTGTGGAATATACGGTATATAATTATGCTTATAAAGCCCCACAATACCTGCAATAATTTAGCTAACCAATCAGTGTCATTGTTTTCCTAGCCAAATGTGGTCCGGTTCCCCTCCTTGCCAAATCTGAGGTGGTGTGGCATAACAGGAGTGTTGTGATCCACCGCTGTGTGGATGGATATCACAGCTGGAGAGGCAGCAACGTCTCCGTGTGCAACAGCTCTGGGGTGTGGCAGAGAGCTACACTGAGATGCATAGGTGAGTAAGAGCACAGCAAGTTCATATAATGTGATTAGAAACGTCTGTAAAGGGGGGGACATGTAACTCACCCAGTAGAGTGTGCACCCCATGTAAGCTGAGTCCTTAGCAGCAGCCCGGGTCGAATCCAACCTGCGGCCCTTTGCTGCGTGTCCTCCCCTTTCTCTCTCTCCCCTTTCCTGTCTTCAAGCTATCCTGTCAATTGAAGGCCATAAAGCCCCCCTTAAAAAAACATCTGTAAGTTGCGGTTTATTAGGCATTACAAAATAAAAGCATCTGGATAGATATGATTCTCGTGTGATGTTGCTAATTTGCATTGTGAACATATTTGTGAAGAGATTTGTAATATGACGAATAAAAGATGAAGATTTGGTGTACCATCACTCTCTTTTAATTCCCATATCTCTTACAGAAATTAAGCCAGCTGTCAATCACCTATTATTTTCATTATGCTGCATCTCCTGTTAAGCTGTGATTCTTTCTGATATATTACATGCCTGTAAATAGCACACAGTCTGTGCTAATTCATGTCTGTGTGCAGAAATAAGCTGTGGCCCCCCACTTACCCTCCCCGATACTAACCTCCTGTGGGATCGCACCAGTAGACCGGGCAGTGTGGTGCTGTATGAGTGCATGGATGGATTTTACCAGGAGAGTGGAAATAATATTTCAACATGTTTACTATCAGGACAGTGGGGGAAAGTATCTGTGAAATGCAAAGGTACAGTAATAATCTCTGGACATGTATGTATCTATTCCTCTGTGGAAGAGTCATTGTTTGTGATTTACTAGACTATTTTAACATGTTATTGATTATATTTTTGTTGATTCTTTGATTTGTCTGGTAAATAACTGATGAATGCTCAGCTCTATATTGTTTCAATTGTGGTTAGAGGCTCCTTGTACATTCCTGCTTGGGCTCTATGTTCTGTGCTTGTTGCAGGTTTTAAGGTAAATTAAGGTGAATAATAATGTTGTGTAACTTCCATATTGTCCGGAGTGATGCTGGAACATTTATTTCTGTGAGTCAATCCATTGCTGACTGAATGTTGAGGGAACAGGATTTATTTGTCTTTACTCAGCAACAGTTTTTACCCCCTGATGACTCAAACCCAAACAAAAATACATATGTGTGGAATATACGGTATGTAATCATGCTTATAAAGCCCCACAATACCTGCAATAATTTAGCTAACCAATCAGTGTCATTGTTTTCCTAGCCAAATGTGGTCCGGTTCCCCTCCTTGCCAAATCCGAGGTGGTGTGGCATAACAGGAGTGTTGTGATCCACCGCTGTGTGGATGGATATCACAGCTGGAGAGGCAGCAACGTCTCCGTGTGCAACAGCTCTGGGGTGTGGCAGAGAGCTACACTGAGATGCATAGGTGAGCAAGAACACAGCAAGTTCATATAATGTGATTAGAAACGTTCATATAATGTGAGTAGAAACGTCTGTAACAGGGCGACCTGTAGCTCACCCAGTAGAGTGTGCGCCCCATGTAGTCTGAGTCCTTAGCAGCAGCCCGGGTCGACTCCAACCCACGGCCCTTTGCTGCGTGTCCTTCCCTCTCTCTCCCCTTTCCGGTCTTCAAGCTATCCTGTCAATTTAAGGCCATAAAAGCCCGCCCCCCCAAAAAAAACATCTGTAAGTTGCAGTTTATTAGGCCTTACAAAATAAAAGTATCTGTATAGATATGATGCTTGTGTGATGTTGCTCATTTGCATTGTCAACATATTTGTGAAGAGATTTTTAATGTAATAATAATAATAATAATAATAATAATAATAATAATAATAATAATAATAATAATAAATTTTATTTAAAGGCGCCTTTCTCGGCATTCAAGGACACCCACATGGTGGGAACCTGGAGGAGATCAGACAAATATGGGGGGGGCGAGGTTGTGGATGGCATTGAATGTAAACAGGAGGACTTTGAATTGGATACGGAAGTGGACCGGGAGACAGTGGAGCTGTTGGAGGACAGGAGTGATGTGGTGGATGGAAGGGTTTTGGGGTTATGATGCGGGCAGCTGAAATCTGTATCAGTTGAAGTTTATGGAGGGATTTGTGAGGGAGGCCGAAGAGGAGAGACTTGCATTAATCCAGACGGGAAGTGACGAGACTGTGGACAAGGATGGCGGCATTGTGGGGGGTAAGGAAGGGGCGGAGGCAATTGATATTTCATAGGTGGAAGTAGGCAAACCGGGTAATGTTATTGATGTGGGGTTGAAAGGATAGTGTGCTGTCAAGGATGATACCCAGACTCTTAACCTTGGGGGAGGGTGAAACGGAGGAGTTATCTATAGTGAGAGAAAAACTGTTGGTTTCGGATAAAGTGGATTTGGTACCAATGAGGAGAACCTTGGTTTTATTACAGTTTAATTTGAGGAAGTTTTGGGTGAACCAGGTTTTTATATCAGAGATGCAATCAGTAAGGGAGGTGGGTGGAAGAGTGGACGAGGGTTTGGTGGAGAGGTAGAGCTGGGTGTCATCAGCATAACAGTCAAAGTGAATGTTAAAATTTTCGATAGATACTGCCGAGGGGAAGGAGGTAAATGATGAAGAGTAGGGGCCCCAGGACAGAGCCCTGGGGCACATCTGTAGTGATGGAGGAGGGAATGGATTTAAAAGACTTTAGTTGAATGAACTAAGTGCGTCCAGAGAGGTAAGACGAATTACAAGTAAAAGGTGATTTGGTGTACCATCACTCTCTTTTAATTCCCATATCTCTTACAGAAATTAAGCTAGCTGTTAATCACCTATTATTGTCAGTATGCTGCATCTCCTGTTTATTTGTGATTCTTTCTGATATATTACATGCCTGTAAATAGCACACAGTCTGTGCTAATTCATGTCTGTGTGCAGACATAATCTGTGGCCCCCCACTAACCCTTCCCGATACTAACCTCCTGTGGGATCGCACCAGTAGACCGGGCAGTGTGGTGCTGTATGAGTGCATGGATAGATTCGACCAGGAGAGTGGAAATATTTCAACATGTTAACTATCAGGACAGTGGGGGGAAATATCTGTAAAGTGCAAAGGTACAGTAATAATCTCTGGACAACAACATGTATATATATATTCCTCTGTGGAAGAATCATTGTTATTTCTAACATGTTATTGATATATTTTTTTGATGCTTTGATTTATCTGGTAAATAACAACTAATCAACTGTATATTGTTTCAGTTGTGGTTAGATGTTCCTTGCATATTCCTGCTTAGGCTGTAAGGTTTTAAGGTAAATTAAGGTGAATAATAATGTTGTGTAACTTTCACATTGTCTGGAGTGATGCTGGTACATTTATTTCTGTGGGTCAATCCACTGCTGACTGAATGTTGAGGAAACAACATGTTGCATGGGATTTATTTGTATTTACTCAGCAATGGTGTTTACCCCCTGATGACTCAAACCCAAACAAAGATACATATGTGTGGAATATATGGTATGTAATCATGCTTATAAAGCCACACAATACCTGCAATAATTTAGCTAACCAATCAGTGTCATTGTTTTCCTAGCCAAATGTGGTCCGGTTCCCCTCCTTGCCAAATCCGAGGTGGTGTGGCATAACAGGAGTGTTGTGATCCACCGCTGTGTGGATGGATATCACAGCTGGAGAGGCAGCAACGTCTCCGTGTGTGGCAGCTCTGGGGTGTGGCAGAGAGCTACACTGAGATGCGTAGGTGAGTAAGAGCACAGCAAGTTCATATAATGTGATTAGCAACATACTGTATGTAAGTTGCAATGTTCATTAGGCCGCACAAAATAAAAGCATCTGGATAGATATGATGCTTGTATGATGTTACTGATTAGCATTGTGAACATATTTGTAAAGGGATTTGTAATATGACAAATAAACCGTGAAGATTTGGTGTACCATCGCTCTTTTAATTCCCATGTCTCTTACAGAAATCAAGCCAGCTGTCAATCACTTATTTGTCCTCAATGAAAAATGTCTGCACTGGAGAGCAGAGAAGTATGAGGAGGATACAGAAGTATACAAGGTAACGGGGGACTCATCATCTTTCTTTCCCTGTATATAGTGTTTATCTTACCTTTTTCTTGTATTTATTTATAGGAAATAGGTGCTTTCAATAATTAATAACCTTATTCTCTGGTTACATGTGAATGTGTACGGACAGTAGGGATGTAACGATGCACTCACTCATTTGATACGATTTACGTTAAGTTCACAATACAATTTTCTCACGATTTATTTAACAGAATAAGGAGACAACAAAACAACAGATGTGTTATCTAATCAGAAGTGCAACGGTAATTGTATTTTACCTTTAACAACCAAAATCAAATACAAAATTAACAATTAGATTCCCACATCAAAATAACTAAATAAATAGAAAAAAATTATCTTTCAATAAATAAACTAAGATGACGTAGTGACATCTGAAGTCAAACAAGTGAAATTAAAAGTAGATTAGGCCGTTTACAAATTGCATTGCGATGCATTTTATCTCAACCGGTTGTAATCTTTACACATTTATGTCCATTTTTAACCAATTCACTATGTATCAGTACATCCCTAATGGAAAGTTCATGCAATTACCCTTCAATTTATTTTTACCTTCATCTATGGAGTGTTTTGTGAACCTGACTGATGCCACATTCAATGTAACCATTCCAGGTGACATACATAGGATCCAGAGACTACCAGAAGTCATTTCATGACAGAAGGAAGCAGTTTCTGAGCTCTAAGGCTGACCAGCTGGAACTCTGTCTGAACCTGCTTCCAGTCACAAACTACAGCATCTCCATCACTGCGGTGTCTTCCAGATTCACAGCCACCATCACCACTAACACCAGTTTACCAGGTATCATTGCACAGCCAACTCTTACATTTACTCTACTCCAGTGGTGTAGTCTAATGTATTTTAGTTGGTATACTGTATAAATATATGGACCAGAATGGACATATCATAGTGGGTGGTCTGGGTGTCCTCCCCCAGGGAAATGTTGTGCATCACAGACTTTATTTCCGGCATTCCGATAGATTTTTTTGCACCAATATACAGTGGAAATACCTTCATACCTCCAATATAATGGAAAGTATGTTGTTACGTGTCATTTGGCATTTTAAAGTGGGTATATGGAAATCCTGGAGCTTTCTTAGTGGGTATACTGTGTATACCTGCGTATCATGTACTACACCACTGCTCTAGTCTGACAAAATTATTCCCTGCATCTAAGTGTAATTATAAGCTTTCTGGAAATATTTAAGACTGATACAATTCTATTAACGTGAGTCTTCTTTATACTGAACATGATGAACATTTGACAGTGCCGACAGCACCAGTTGTCCACTACAGAGAATTTACGACTCCTATACCAACTTTGAGGCTACGCAGATCACCCAACACACTGGACCCAATAAGGTAACAACCAGGACATGTGACCACTCTTCTGTTCTGCTACGACACCAAAACCCTAAACAGAGATAAAACAGGCAGTCATGTACCAGCACGCTTCAAATGACCTACTAATGTCCACAATTTATAATGCTGGTTGAAACTTTATAATTACGCACAATATATTCAGATTGAGATTCCGTTATTGTCCATTAGATTTGCATAAAATGGAATGAATTGTCTTTGGCACTGGCATATAAGACAACACAACAATGCACAATAAATATGAGTGACAGAGTGACAGTAATAAAACTGATGTGTAAAATGTATAATTTATAAAACTTAAAATATAAAATCTAGTTCACAACACATTTTGAACTCCTGGTAAAAAACAAAATGTTAACTGCTACACTGAACATTAGGGGTGTGACGAGACGCTTACTCCACGAGACGAGACACATCACGAGATTGGGTTCACGAGAACGAGACGAGACGAGATTTAAAAATTTTTTTTAAAGAAATCCTCAATGATGAAATATATGAATGGAAAATAGTTTTTTTATTCAACTGAAAAATCACAAAATGCAAAACAATTTAGGTGCCTTTTGAAATCAACTATTAATGATGAATGTTATTTAACTTTTTTTTTACTATTTTAATGAATCATATGCAGTAAAGGACATGCAAACACTGCAAAATGTTTTGTATAAAATCTACCAACTGGCTTCTGCCCTGTGAAATCTAACTCCTTTCCACAAATCGAACATAAAAAAAAAAAACAGTATAAATAAAATAAATGTGTAAACAACAGAAAATGTTTAAATGCAAACAGTAAGTGTATCAATAACCAAAGTACTGCTCTCTCAAAACTACAAGTGCAAACAGAAACAATTTTTTTTCTATAAGATAAACTACACAGAACAGCCTAAGATATGGTCATGTTATTTTTCAAGAATATAAGCATGTCGACTATTTCTGGCAGCAGTTGAGACCTTTGGGCAGTAACTATGTCTCCTGCAGTAGAAAAAACACACTCACTTGGAACTGAGGTAGCAGGGATGGAAAGGTATGCTTTGGCAAGTGGAGACAGCAAAGGATATTTAGGAGTTGCCGAAATCCGACATTTTCCACCACAGAAAATGGCCTCATATCAGCTGCAATGAAAACGCCTATGTCCCTCGTTATTGCCGTGGCTCTTGCACATACCGGTGGCAGAGATGCAAAGGCTTTTAGAGTTGTTTGGCCTTTTAATGTTTTCGTCGCGGGTGCGGTAGTTAGTAGAGAGCTGTGGTGGTGCGGTAAGTGGTTTTGCATAGTGCTCGTGTTAGCCGCGGTATACGGCATTTTTTTCTTACAATATTTACATATTGTGTTCGTCTTGTCTGTCACTCTTTCGCCGTTTATTATTTCCGCAGGAAAACCAAAATGTTTGCACACAAATGATTTAAAAGTGGCAGGGGGATCTTCAATAGTAATTTCACGCTCCATCACGCTAACATCACATCGCCTCACGAGACAACTTTTCACCTCGACGAGAAGTCTCGTCACGTTTTAATCTCGCGAGATCTCGTAAAACGAGATCTCGTCACACTCTTACTGAACATGCATGAACATGAAAATAGTCTCCATACAGTTTCCATAGCTTAACTCAATGTCTCACTATTTCTACTGACATTCACTGTCACATAGGGTTGGGTATCTAGCCTATTTGATATGCAAGATTTGTGGTTGGCATTAAATTACTAGACTTGCTACTGTCATCATCACCATCATCTGTGATGTCCACCACAACACTGGCAGGGCTGGGACTCTCTTCAATTTGTCCGGCGAGGCCGACACTAGCTGCTGCTGTTGAAGTGCTTGGCCTTGCGTCACGTAGGTTATCAAACACGGTGCATTGTTAGGCTTTTAAATAAACTCCATGTGTCGCCAGATGTTTTATCAAATTCATTGCATGACATTGGTTTAAGGCATCTGTTGCATGTCGCAGAGTCTGCATCCTTGGACGTGAAATGCAGCCAAACCACAGAATGCCAAACTAGGTTTGAGGGGATTTAAAGCAGTGTTTCTATTATGTTGTTTGTCCACCAGAGAGGACACTGACAAGTTGATGTTTACTCTGTAAAATGTCTAGTTTAGTATGTATGTCGGTCACATTTCTTTCAAAACAAATCTAAGAGATCTGTATTAAGATTGTTTAGGTTTATCTTATTTGTCATGTCACTTCAAAAGAATTAGTATCAGATTTTTTAACTCCCAAATATCGATAACATTATCTGCTACGAAAAAATCCAGTATTGGTTGGGCTAAAATATGAGCTGAATCACATTCATGCAAGTAACATTTCACCTTTATGTTATGTTCAAGTGTTACAAATCTACGGTGTAAAGAAATGAATGTGTTAAAGCTATAGTGCGTAGTTTCTGTTGCCCCCATGAGGAATTCTAAGTAATGACATCAAAACTGTCGGCGCGTCCACATGATACAAGCCTTAAGTGATCGCGCATCGCCCCCCCTCCTCCACACAGTTGCTAGTAGCCAAGGAGGACATGGAGGATTAAAAAAAACATGATGGACTCTTCAGAAGAGGTAATTATCTTCACTTGAGTTTCTGCGGACCGGATGCCACAATCTTCTAGCCATACTGAGAAAAACAGAGAGAGTTGTGTGGAGCTGATAGTCTTAATTAGCTTTGTAGTTAACATTTGCAACTCATTTGGCAATGGCTTGAATGTAACGGACGTTCATTAATATCAAAATGTTATGCACTTAAGCGTTAACATATCTTTATTTGGTTTAGCATATGGTCATGATTTTTTTTGTTCTTCATGTTGCAGTTTGTACCAGGTGTTTGTGCTTCCTGTAGAGGGGATTATGATGTTTGACTGTTCCTCTCCTGCGAGCTCAGACCCCTCAGTCAAAATAAAGTCCTCCACAGAGTACATCACTGCCCAGATAGACGTCACACATGTCGGCACAGAGATGAACTTTACTGTCGGGGATGGACTCTACTATGGAGGCTTCTTTAATGCACCACTGGAGAATGGCAGGAACTATTACATCACCTTACGAGCCGTCAGTCAGTGGAAATCGGTGGGTATACAATAAAGTATCAGTTTAAAGATGTTTTGACTTAGAAACTAGGGCTGCTAGATTATGGAAAAAATCATAATCGCGATTATTTTGGTCAATATTGAAATCATCATTATTTTAACAAGATTACTTATTGACTTTTGGAAAGATGTTGCATTTATAGAACTCAAAAAAACAGTGAAACAGTTCAACAAATCAACAGTGAAAACACCTAAAACTGTGAAATGTCCCTTCATACTTTCCCCGTTTATAAAAAAAAACATTCAGAACCAGGACAAAATAAGAGTGTATCTGCAAAACATAATGTGCAAAATAAGAGTTTTTCTCGACTACTCTGTTTTTGTGATCATAAGGAGCCAAAATCGCGATTAAAATGTTGATTAATTGCACAGCCCTAGTAGTAACTGCATCCGACTTTGCAGTTTACTTGTTAAATTACCTGAATGTTTTTTTGTTTCTCCTAGGCTTTAAAAAGTTCCTGTGTCCTGTGGGCTAAAGTAAGAGGTAATTCACTGTCCAAAATACCCAAATCCTTTAGTGTCAGTTTTAAAATTCAGATTTTTGGATTGAGATTTATTTTGGGAAATTACATTTTACCTATTTACAACATTCTGTAGTTAGGAAATAGAATAAAAAGAGAAAGTATTTTAAAATAGGGCTGCAACTAACGATTACAATTTATTATTTTCATGGTTGATTAATCTGTCAATTACTTTCTCAATTATTTGGTTAGTTGTAAAATGTCAGATGACCTCCTTATGTCTTGTTTTGTCCACAACTCAAAGATATTCAGTTTACTGTCACAGAGGAGAAAAAAATACTTATTAAAGGTCCAATGTGTGGGAATTTCTCCCGTCTAGCGTTGAGATCATATATCGCAATCAACTCTCTCGCACCAGCCTTCACGCTTCAAAAAGCTGGTCTCTTGCTCTTCTCAATATCCGTTTTCTTTTTCTGGACAAAGAAGAAGAACACTCCTGTTCCTGACATTTGGATTTTGAATACGTGTGGTCCTGCATGTTTCCTTCTTCAAACTTGCTGGGGGGCGGGAAGCTACGATACCCATTAGCAGCATTAGCAGCACCTGTGAGTTTATCATGTGACAGCGAAAACGCAAAAGTTGGAGCAGTATGTCCTGTATGTCCCTTATCGGCTAACGTATTTCAAGATGGCGCATGAATATGGAGCGTCTACCCCAGTTCATGCGAATGCAAATGTAAATTTTCAAGCCAAAAGGAATACTTTGAATTGATGGTGGTGGTAAATATTCATGAAAAAAGGACAAGTTTGTGAACGGGCAACACAAATTTTGATAATGAACAACTAAACATGTTACACACTGGGCCTTTAAGAAGCTGAAATCAGAGATATTTTTTTTACTTTTTTACATAAAAAATGACTCAAACCGATTGATTATTCAAATAGTTGGCGATTAATTTAATAGCTTACAACTCATCGATTTAAAAATGCACTTTAAAATGCAAAAACAAGCAGATGTAGAAAGTGCTGGTTGCCAGTTATTCACACAGCTGTTCCTTGTTCCAGGTACATCCTATGTTCTGATGGTTTCATCTCTGTCCGCTGCTGCAACAATAGGACTGGTTGCCTTCATCATTTTGGTTGGATACAGTTTCACCTGGTATAGAAGATGATACAATTCAGCATATTACCCACCCTGTTAATATAATTTTACGCATAAAACAACGCTATATTAATTCAATCAAGTGTCTAAAGTGATTCTAGTGTTTCTGGAATTTTCAAAGATGAAATACATACATTTCAGTGGTAATTCAGTTTTTATAGTATTGTTATGTTTTATTGAACCATTATTAATTCAACAACGGTATCGGGTATCGACAGATACACAAAGCTAGGCATCAGTATCTGTATCGGGACTGAAAAAGTCGGTCGGTGCATCCCTAATCCTGCATATAGTAAAAGTGGCCTGTTAGTTATATTTCACTATGAATGACCGTAACGTAGATGGACTTGTACAGTGATTGTAATTGAATGACCTGGTTTCCTCTGTCTTCTTTTCCAGGTTTTTCAAGAGCAAATGACACTGCTGATGTTTATTTGTCAGTATGACAAATTAAATACAGTCTTGGCTTCCTATCAGTACATTTTGTTTCGTACATTTTGTAAATAATTATAATAAAGACTTTTTTTCACTCCATGAATACTGAAATGATTATTGCATGTGAATATGTACCTGGAACTAGAAGAAGGGAAGACCATTTGTCGATTTGATGTTTGATGAGCCTTCTGACACACTCCCATTATCAGAAACTGCAGGAATAAGGTATGCCAGGAATAGAAAGCCTAAGGCCTCCTTCACACTGGCTGCGTGGCGTGAGCGTGGCGTTTCTGTTGCGTGTCAGTTGAGTGGCTGCTGCGTGGCGTTTTCTATGTCTTTTCACACCAGAAACGTGTCTGACGCGGCACTGCTGCTAGCCTTGTCTGTACATGAATGTTTCCCATTGATAAAATGCACTCAAGCAGTAGTATAATTCATGTTGAACATATATACTGATTTGATTACAGCAAAGACAACGTCGGCAGTATTGATGGCAAAATAGGCTACGGCATATTTAATTTGTGCAATATTTGAAAATCAAACTATTATTTTCTTTTTTTAATTACATTTATATCTGCATTTATGTCAAAACTTAGAGACTTTCAAACATCAAAATGTCATTTATTAAATGTATTTGTGTCAAAATGACATATAAACATCTTTTCCTATTCTATTTTGCCTGGAAACGCTTCCAATACGCTTGCGTGTCGCGTGAAAACAGGCGTCGGTTCTATTACTAGAATGCACGCGTTTTCGAGACGTGCGTGTCACGCAGGCAGTGTACAAGCTCTAACCTGTTAACATGGGAGCCAAAATGGACAAATGGACACGCCACGCAGCTGACATGCTCACGCCACGCAGCCAGTGTGAAGGAGGCCTAAGCATACCAAGACTATAAAAGTGAGCTATGTGCTTCAGTGCCCCTTTGTTTTTACAATCATTACCATTAAAGTAAACACTACAATACTAAATCTGAGTACCTAAAACTAAACTAAAGTAAACTACATGTCTCTTACATACTTCCTTACCTTATAGGTAGTGGTGGAATGTAACTACGTACATTTACTCAAGTATTTAAGTACAAATTTGAGTCTTTTCTTTTCACGCCACTTTCTGCTTCTACTCCGCTACATGAGAAATGTTGTACTTTTTACTCCACTACATTCATCTGACAGCTTTAGTTACTAGTTACTTTACAGATTATGATTTTTGAACACAAAACACATTTAGTTTATAAAAATACCATGTTTTATTATAAATTAAACTACCCAACAATATACAGGCCTACAAGTCCAGCTGAAATGATTAGATGATTAATCACAGATGATCGTTTCCAGTTTCTAAAATGTGAGGATTTTTCTGCATTGAGTACTTTTACTTTTAATACTTTAAGTAAATTTTTTCATTTTTGTAACAGAGTATTTTTACAATGTGGTACTAGTACTTTTACTTGAGTAAAGGATCTAAATACTTCTTCCACCACTGCTTATAGGTTTAGAGGATGCCTTAAGGCAGGGGTCTTCAACATTTTTTAAGCCAAGGACCCCTTAACTGAAAGACAGATGAAGCAGGGGCCCCCTACTACATATACTGTATACAATGAAGTTGCATATTAAACTGGGCCTACAATAACGTTTAAGCCAGCCTAAAGCCTAAACCTTTTTTGCAGAGAATACTAAGCTATTAAAATAGCCTAATAATTGTTGGCATGATTTTATAAATCATGTTTTAATGTTAAACATACATGTGACACAGTGAATCCTTAGGGTTAACTGTATCTGTGGATATCTTAGTGACTACCTTACCTATATAGGCCAGTAAGCCTATCTTCAGTGGGGTATTTATATTTGCTAATAATATGTTGGATTCATTTTAGGACTTTTTTTTAAATTTAACAATTATTTGGAGCCCCCTCTGCATTGACTCCGAGGACCCCCCTAGGGGTCCCGGATTGTACTGTTGTACTGGGCCTTTAAATGGATTTTGCATCCGGATTAGCGCCTTCAAATGCCCGGACAGACCTACCGATGACAACCCATCTTTAACGTGTTTGTTTAAACGGGGTTAACAGGTACACAGCACTTATTATTGTGTCAGCTTAAGTAATAATATAATAGGTTAGCTACAGTGTTGCATGTTATCATCAGATCGCCAGATAGGTCTGCAGCTATTAGACTGGAGAGTAACGTTAGGCCAAAGGGAAATATGGAGGCGATTTGTGATTGATTGTTTACATACAGCTAAAGCAAACGTTAGACGTGGAGAGTGACTTTATGCAACGTAACTTTTTTGTCTTGCTCTAACCAAAACAGTTATACCCAGGCAAACTGTTTTACCTAAAAGAAAGCCAATACTTTAACGTTACTTTACCGATAGCGCTAAGCTAACATCGATGGTCCAGGCAACTCGGACAGCGGAAACCAAGTGCTAATCTCCTGTTAGAATTTGTCTTGTATATCGCAAACCTTAGTAACACTATAACAAGCAGTGTTTTAAACGCGTTATACCATTTTTTGTAATTCGGCTTTCAGCTGTAAGCACTATTCGACGAATATTTCTCTTTTTACGCTATTTTACGCTGCCCACCAATGTTACCACAAGGCAAACCAGGAGTTATCTAACAACTGTTAGCTATAGAATGTGATACAATTAGATATATGTTGTTACCGTAACGTTATATTGAGTGGTTGAACGCCGTGCTCACGAGTGGACAGTGCTTCCGAAAATATACTGAAACATAATGGTATTTGATTAACGTTAACCGTTAACTAATGTTAGCTAACGTTAGCTGATGAAACAGACACGCTAGCTCGTGTTAAATTGGCATGTTTTTGAACCAAGTCTGGTTCTCAGTCTTACCCTATCCACGAGGGCTGCACGCGCCGGGTTAGATTAGGATGAGAGGTGGTGGTTGTGATTTAAGCAGTGGTGGAAGAAGTACTGAGATATTTAAAAGTAGCAATACTACTGTGTTAAAATAAAAAAAAAAAGTCTTGCATTCACTACACTACTAAAAGTACAAAAGTATCAGCATAAAGTACAATACTTTAGTAAATGTGCTTAGTTACATTCCACCACTGGAGGCAGGTGATGGTATTTTAATGAATTAGCTATTTGTCTTTAATGTATCAGCACCACCATGGTTTTGAAAGGTGCTTTATAAATCAAGTTTATTATTATTATTATTATTATTATTATTAATTTAGAATATAGTGTATATAGAGTTTAATGCGAGGTGAGACTACAGTTGTGTATTCTTAGACGACATCCTTTGATTTGTAAATTCAGGTAAGACTGCATGCCATCTGTAGTACAATACTGAAAGACAAAATATAAAACTTGCACTATTTATAGCGTGCGACTATTCAGAAGAGATGACACAAGCTGTGTTTCCATCGACTTGTCAATTGAATGATCTGAAGTTCGCAAAAACATTCATGTGAATAAAGCCGGTGTGTTTCCATCCAATGGCTTTAAAGCGAATAAAATCCTGTGTGTCGTCACATGCTGTTTTGCGGTCAAATTGTGGCGGTCAAACATTCAAGCTAAAAAATGTTGAACAAAGTTTGCTAGCCAAAATGGATCGCCCCATCTACCTACAAATGATTAATATTGCACAAGTTGTAATAGTGCTTATGTGCCATCTGATAGCGACATATCAAGCTATAATAAGACAACAACGACGCTATCAAAACATCGCAATGGTGATGCAGATGCACGTTTATGCCAGACGACAAGTATCTAAAATAGCCGTTCATATTTCATAAGTCTCTTGTCTCCTCATTCGTCCACTTGTATCTGTCTTTGTTGACATCCGCCATGTCTGCAAAGAAAGCAGAAATGACCTAAAACTTCTTCGTTTTATGGCAGGTTGCAAACATAAAATGACCTAAAAAGTAATTGCAATTCATTATTTATTTGACAAATACCGTTTCCATCAGCGCTTATCCCATAAGCCGTTTACCAATTAACAGAAAATCCCGTGAGATTGAACGTACAAACTTTGTGTTGATATTTATGAAATTCTGTCGAATTTTACCGTTTCCATAAGGCATTTGTTTTTATTGATATGACTTAATTTGCATAAAAACATGTGGATGGAAACATGGCTACAGTCTCTGTATTTTGTCCATAACAGGTGCAGTGCTGCTGCTGCTGCTGGCTGTCGGTTCACTATGGCCCAGAACCAGGTGATCCTGCAGTTCCGCTTCGCCACGTTTGGGGACTCAATGCTGCAGAAGATGAACCTCCTACGACACCAGAGACGCTTCTGTGATGTCACTGTGCGCATCAACCAGCTAGAGGTCCCTGGTCACAAGGTAGTGTTTGCCGCTGGCTCGTCTTTCCTGAGGGACCAGTTCATCCTTCAGCAGGACTCCGGCGAGGTCCAGATCTCCATGATCCAGGAGGCGGAGGTGGGCCGGCAGCTCCTGCTTTCCTGCTACACAGGGCAGCTGGAGTTTCCGGAGCTGGAGCTGGTGCATTACCTGACAGTGGCCAGCTTCCTCCAAATGGGCCACATTGTGGAGCAGTGCACCCAAGCTCTCAGCAAGTTCATCAAACCTCAGCCTGCACGCCAGCTGGAGGTGGATGTGGGGATAAGGAGGGAGAACAAGGAGGAGGGGTTATCGTCCCAGGCCCAGAGAGAGCCGGAGCACTCTCAGGTCCGGACTGTCCATCAAGAGGGGGCAGAGGTGGTGCAGGTTGGGGACGACAACAGTGGCAATAATGATGACCACGAGGATGACGATGACGATGACGATGATGATGTAATCATACAGCCTGCATCCCCTCTTCATAACTTAGACAAACGTCCAAAGCAGGACATGGTGGAGAGCGACATCACTATCATAAAAGTGGAGTCTGTGTCTGACGCAGCGGAAAACTCCATCACTGGTCACTTCCCCGCCAGCCCACCTCCTGCCCTCCACTCTCCCGAGCCCCAGCACTCCCTCATAAACTCCACCGTGGACAGCCGTAGCAGTGAGATGGCGGCTCCGCCCGGCGCGACCGGGTACCCGCTCAGTCCCCCTCCTGCGTACCCTCCGGCAGAGAAACACGGTGTGCACCAGAGGAACTACGACAAACCCCTCCAGTGGTACCACCAGTGTCCAAAGTGCTCGCGGGTCTTCCGCCAGCTGGAGAACTACGCCAACCACCTCAAGATGCACAAGCTGTTCATGTGCCTGCTGTGCGGCAAGACCTTCACGCAGAAGGGCAACCTGCACCGGCATATGCGGGTCCACGCCGGCATCAAGCCCTTCCAGTGTAAAATATGTGGGAAGACCTTCACGCAAAAGTGCTCTCTGCTGGATCACCTCAACCTGCACAGCGGGGACAAGCCACACCGCTGCAACTACTGCGACATGGTTTTCGCTCACAAGCCAGTTCTCCGCAAACACCTCAAACAGATCCACGGGAAGAACAGCTTTGACAACGCAAACGAAGGCAACCTGCACGACGGGGGGCTTGACTTTGATTTTGGGCAAATATGAAATCTGTAGACCTTTTTTTTGAAGTGATGCAGACTTTACCTCGGATGGAACATTAGAATCCTAAATTTAGCAGTTCGAGAAACTGACACAGTATTTTATACAAAGCCGGAGCACAGAGCCTGTTATTCTTTGTGTGAGAAGCCATTGATTGCATTATTGAGGATTGGCACATGAGTGAACATGGTGGCTGGTTTCCTCCAGCCTCATCCTGATGGGTTTAACTGGAGAACGCAAACGTGAAAGGAGACGTTTTCCTTGGTCTACATTTAACTGTAGCTTCATTACTGTGGACAGTTTTTTTTTTTTTTTTTTTTTTTTTTTTTCTACAATACGTTGTAGATGCCTTCATATCGTACTTGAAAATTCAGCACTGAAACACTAAATATATAGACTGTACTTCATTAGTTTTATTGATGAATTAGCATGTCTTTGTGTCTACGCTGTCCAATGAGAAAAAAACATGAAGGAAAAAGATCCATATGTATATTGTGTATACAGTCTACTGTAGCCTTTCTTTCTTTCTTTCTTACCTGTGTGAATATGACAACATGGACTTAATAACTTAAAGAAACTTGAAAGAGGAAAATATTTTATTGAAGGCAAGCTACGCCAGTGACCAACACGGATGCCAAAGTGTCTATGGCTACGTTCAGGCTGCAGGCAAAAGTGGCCCAAATCAAATTTTTTTTGACCAGGTCAGACTTCTTCAGAAGTAGTGTGAACACTCAAATCTTGCCCAGATCTGATTTTTTCAAATCAAATTTAGACCACTTACATATGTGTTCCAGAATCAGACACAGGTCTGATTTTCTTTTTTCAGTGCGGCCACAGTGTGAACAACCAAGGCCGATTTGATGTGACTTTTACGTCAATCTACATCTACATTTGTCACAATTATGCGCCAGCGGGAGTTAGGCCTAGACACAGACAATAAAATTAAAAACTTGACTAGGCCTACAAAATGGAGAACAGTGATGGAGCAAGTCAATGGAGGGAGAGTGAGGTGTTAGACCTAATTAGTATATGGGGAGATACTTCAATTCAATCTAAACTAGAAGGATCATACCGTAACCACTCAGTTTTTGAAAAAATAGCAAACGAAATGGAAGAACGGGGACACAGGACTACCACTACACCCTCTGCAGTGAATTTGCAGCCACAGCCCCGCAAAAGGCCAAAATAACCAATTTGTCTCTCTATCTCTTCATTCTTCTCCTTCTCAGCACCTGCTCATTAATGTTACGGCTGCCATTACATAAACATTTTGAAATAAAAGCAAAAATGCTTACTTCCTCCTAACTTTAGTGCAACAGCGTGCTGCGTCTGATGTCATTGTTATTGGTTTTTTGCGCACGCGGGTCAGTTCGAAACCGCAAACCGTTCAATATTCAAAATCTGATATAGACCACATCTTAAAAAGCAATGTTGAACAGCCAAACAAAAAATTGGATCTGAGCAAAAAATCCGAATTAAACATTAAGACTTGCGGTGTGAACGTAGCCTTTGTGAACTGAAATGGTTCTTTTATACAGAATTTATATCTGAGGTACTATTGGACCAAAGTTACAATGTATCTGTCCTGTGTTCATGAAAGTCAATGTGTGTTAGGAAATTAAAAACTGACTCTTAATCAGTCTTGGTTTCAAGTGTTCTCCCTTGGGACACACTACTGTCCACCATTCAGGCACATACAAATTATATTTATGGAAATATAGTGAATCCAAAATGTAAATATTGAATTCCAACGTAGTGAAAATATGAGTTGAGTTCTAGTTATGTAGATATTCATTTACGCTGAAGGAGAAGAAGCACACGTTTAAATGTTTAACACCCTCCTCATGCAGGCTTGGTTTTACAAGCTTTTTGATCAGTTAGGGTTTCACAGTGCGAGTATCTTAAAGTGGCATGTAAATGTGTGGTGAGTTTTTACAAAAATTTCATTGTGTTTGCTGCAGTATGTTGTCTCTGTATCTTCACACCAGTGAGTAGATTACTAAAGAAGGGCACACAGCAGTGCACCTTTGCATGTTAAACTGGCAGCTTCACCCTCCTGCTGGGCACCTTGCAAAAAATTAAATTAAATTGCGTGTGTCACACATGTAATGTAATTTTATTTAGACAGGGCCAGTGCTCAATTACACTTTAACCTTGTATAAAAGCAAAGAATGATGCATTGTACTAGGTTTTGGCAAAATTGCTCTTTCCTGCCAATATTCCCTGGGCAGGTAGATAGAACAATACATTAATAACAGACTTCACTGCAAATGGAATACAAAACACCAGGGTATACAACTTTACATACATTATCATTCACATTTCCCACCCCACCTAATTACGATAATTTGCCAATATGTGCAAAGTTGCGCCATAATATTATCCTCTGATGGACTGTTGATACAACTTTGGAGACAAGAATTGGACCCCTGCCTTATACATGGTGTCTACTGAAGACTTTCTTTCATTATACAAAAAGTGAAAGAGCAGCGCTTGTCCCTCCCCTCATTACCACCACTGAGGTGCCCTTGAGCAAGGCCCTTAACCCCTACCGCTCCAGTGGAGCTGCTGAGTGGCCGGCAGATCAGACTGTGGTTGTACTGGGCAGCTTCCAGGTATGAATGTGGAACTGGGTGAATGTGACAGGTCGTCATTGCAAATGAGAAGTTGCTCTCAATCGACTTACCTGGATAAATAAAGGTTAAAAAAATTAAAATAAAATAAAATAGCTTAATCACTGCTATTGGTCACACTTTACGTCTGTCTGTGAGTTTTACAAATACTTAAACAGTGTTGGGGTGATTTTGTCTGACTTCATCTGATAAAAATAGCTCAATAAAATTATTTTTACATTTACCATTTTTCATTTGCTGAAAAGCAACAGTTTGGACATACAAGGTTTTTGCCCCAACAGTGACAATATGTAATATAAGTATAAAATATAATAGCATTTTTTGCCTCATAATGTAACAACTAAATTATTCAAATTAACTCCAAATGTAAAATTATTAATACTTCAATCAGATCATGTATTTATAATTTATTATACTACAACATTTACACTTTTACATACCAATCAAACCAAATATACAAAAGAGCTCAGTCTCACTCAAAAGCGTACAAATAACACGGGTTTACACTTTGAAAATACGTGCAATGTGTACGCTAAAGTAAAGTTGTGCGTGCAGTAGATACGTGGTTTGTAATAGAAAGGAACATGGGCCCACATAAGGTGGTGGATGGATAAAACACAGGACTTTCACATGGGAGATTGGGGTTCGCTTCCTGTGTTTGGTGGGGGTTTTTTGTTACGATTTTCAGCCTTTGTTTTTTTTTGTTAAGCCGTTTATTAGCATGTTTTTGTGGTTATGTGGCGTGTTTTTGTGACTTTCTTGTGTTTTTTTTTGTTAAGCCTTCCCCAATGTTTCTTCCCTAAAACCAAACCGTTTATTAGCGTGTTTTTGTGGTTATGTGCCGTATTCATATAAAAGGCACTGGTCTCCCTTACTTCAATTGGAGCGCTCCACGTATATAATGCACGAAGAATTTTACTTTGGCGTACACATTGCACGTTTTTTCAAAGTGTAAACCCGTGTTATCTGTACGCTTTTGAGTGAGACCGGGTTGCACAAAATGTAGCTATATAACACTGGTAAAAGGATTCCCATTGGAAACATATCCAGATAATATTTGCTAAAGATAATAATAATAATGCCTTTGCCACTTCTACTCTGCCTTATTCTATTGTTACACGTGACTTACTGTATGTATTTTAGGTTCTCTGGTGCTCATAAACTTCACATTGTCATTCAGTGTGTGACAATGACACATACCAGCTCTATGATCTATCTCTGGCTCACCACTTATGCAGAAAATATAAAAAGTGTTTTGTCCCACCTGGTTAGTTTAAAGCTACTGTGTGTACTACTTGTGTGTGTACTACTTGTAAAACGCACTCAGGACAAAGAAGATTTGAATACAACGATTTGAATAAGGGCAGCTATGTTTACTCACCATCATCACTGCACAGTCCATCACTGGTGTATTCGGTGCAAAGGTCAGAATGACTGCAGGCTTCTGTCAGCGCTGCCTGCATTACGCGTTTGACTATGAAACACCTAAAACACTGGTTATTCCAAACATTGGGGTAGGATGTGTCTTCAGGTTCACCCAGCTTCTGGTGGTGCTGTATGTGGTGGGGTAAGTAACAAATGATGTGGGGGGCATGGTTTACTTGGTTGGAATTTGGTCAAATGTGGCAGCGGTGGAAGAAGTATTCAGATCCTTTACTAAAGTAAAGGTACTAATACAACAATGTAAAAATACTCTGTTGCAAGTAGAAGTCCTGCATTGAAAATGTGACTTACGTAAAAGTATGTAAGTATCATCAGGAAAAGGGGTCTTCAATGTTTTTTAAGCCAAGGACCCCTTAACTGAAAAAAGATGAAGCAGGGACCCCCTACTACATATATTGTATAAAATGTTGCATATTAAACTGGGCCTACAATAACTTTTAGGGCAGCCTAAAGCCTTCATAGATACATGTTTTACATAGAATACTAAGCTCTTAAAATAGCCTAATAATTGTTGGCATGATTTTATAAATCATGTTTTAATGTTAAACATACATGTGACACAGTGAATCCTTGGGGTTAACTGTATCTGTTGATGACTATTTTAGGGACTACCTTACCTATAGGCCAGTAAGCCTATCTTCAGTGGAGTATTTATATTTGCTAATAATATGTTGGATTAATTTTAGGACTTTTTTTAAATTTAACAATTATTTGGAGCCCCCTCTGCATTGACTCTGAGGACCCCCTAGGGGTCCCGGACCCCCTGTTGAAGATCCCTGACTTAAAGTATAAAAAAAGTACTCAATGCAGAAAACTCCTCACATTTTAGAAACTGGAAACTGTCAATCAACTCAGTTTTTAATCAGCTAATCATTTCAGCTGAACGTGTACAGTAGGTCTACATACTGTACTTTACTTCATAATAAAACATTGTATTTTATAAACTACATTTGTTTTGTGTGCAAAAAGTTTTATTTGTAAAGTGACCAGTAACTAAAGCTGACAGATGAATTTAGTGTACAATATTTAACCTCAGAAATGTAGTGGAGTTGAAGTGGAAAGTGGCATGACTCAAGTGAAGCACAAGTAATAATAATAATAGTAATAATAATAATAATACATATTATATATAGCACTTTACATGGTACTCAAAGACAAATTTACAGTAAAACCAGCACATATAGCACATTAAAAACAGATAAGCAATAAAAACCAACACATAAAACAAGCATATTAAAAGCAATTAAAAACAATAAAACCAGTAACTATCAGGTGAGAAATGTAAGACTATTGTATGTAGAAAGCTAATCCGAAGAGGTGTGTTTTGATGAGTGTTTTGAATGTGTCCAAGTCAGTGCAGTCACGGATGTGTAAGGGTAGGGAGTTCAAGAGGGAGGGGGCTGCAATGGTGAAAGCTCTGTCACCCCAGGTACGGTGCTTGGTCCTGAGTGGTGGGGAGAGGAGGTTTGCGTCAGAGGAGTGGAGGTTAGGATTGTGGCAATGGAGCAGGTCTGTGAGATAGGAAGGAGCCTGGTTATGGAGGGCTTTGTGGGTGAGGAGGAGGACTTTAAACCTCAACATTTGGTTGAGGGTTAACATTTGTACCTCAACATTTGGACTTAAGTACAGTAGTTGAGTTTACTAAGTTACATTTCACCACCGAATGGGGATATGAAGCTAAACGTGTCATGGAATACTGTTGTAATGAGCTGCCTGGTGATTTGTCATGATTTGATTGCATTGTTAAACGTTTCCTACTGCTGTAAACCTGCAGGTATGTGTGTGTGGTGCAGAAGGCCTACCAGGAGACAGACTCTGTCATAAGTAGCGTCACCACCAAAGTCAAAGGTTTTGCCTTCACCAACACGTCTGACATGGACCCCCGGTTTTGGGATGTGGCTGATTATGTTATCCCATCCCAGGTATCTAACCATACATTTTGTCTTTATTACAGAAATACCCATGCACAAAAATGTTAAATCATCATCTATGCCAGTGGTTCTCAAACTTTTTTTCAATATTGTACCCTCTTTGAAGTATTATACTAACATAATACTAAAATAAAAAAAGCCTATATATAAGAGGTAAATGCTGTGCCTGTTTAGGCTTAACAACAACCGTAACTGTAACTGAAAAACACTTAAATGCTTGCCTACATTTCAAATGTTTAGAATCCATTATTAAGTTAATTCGTTATTATAGTATACTTTTTTTAGGTAATATTATGCATGAAAAAAAAATCTCTTGTACTCCAAAGTACCCCCCATTTCAGAAATACTGCTCCATGGTAAATGACATGACAATTGTGTTGAACTCATTCAATTCAGTTTATTTAAGAAGGGGACAGTGGAAATTAATAAAACACTTGATTGGGTTAAAAGTGCAAGAATTAGCCAAAATGCTCTTTTTCATCTGTAGTCCCCTCGATTTTGAAAAGGCTTTTTAAAATACAAATAAACAAGATAGAAAAGACAAAACAAGCACAGCAGAACAAGACACAGCACAGATTAGAAAAGAGGCCCCAAAAGCAAAACAGGTTACATAATGTAAGTGTTTGTTCAACTATGACTGTGAGCAAGATGAGTATTTCATTGCCATGTGACATTTGTGCTTCTCTTCTGTCTAACAGGGTGATAACTCATTCTTTGTTTTAACCAATATGGTTGTTACCCCCAATCAGACTCAGTCACGTTGTCCTGAGGTGAGTCACTGATGCTACCTGATATGAAATAGTATATATGGAATGTTATGGACAAGTCATAGAAGCTAAGGTCAGGGCCAACAAGGGACTCTGCACAGTATTTAGATGCATTGTTATTGTTCAGCTTACATAAACACTATTATGAAACAATCCGATCACGATTGTTTTGTGGTTCTTATCCTATCATCTACTGGCTTGACCTCTGTGAGTTGATTCTGAAAGCAGTTACCCATGTGAGGAGGCCCTAAAAAGATGCTAGAATGAATAGCTGTGGAATGCGGGGAGGGGCCTATAGAGAATGCCTTTGTGCAGGGCCCAGAAATCTGTGCTACGCCCCTGCCTCAAATGTGTACTTAAGTACAGTACTTGAGTAAATGTACTTAGTTACATTCCACCACTGCCAATTACTTTAGTAACAGAGAATTCTGAGATGCCTCATACTAGACCAACAGATTAACACCATTGATTTCTCCTCCAGCTTCCAAACCCATCAACTACTTGTGTGGATGATTGTGACTGCATCGAAGGACACAGTGATCCTCAAGGCAATGGTAGGCTTTCCTCACTGGGTGGCATCAGAATATTATGGGTTGATAAAGGATGTTTACATAGAGCAAACACCACCTGACTGACCAATTTCCCTCTCAGGTATACAGACAGGGCTGTGTGAGAACTATTCCACGACTGCCAAGACCTGTGAAGTGCTCTCATGGTGCCCTCTTGAAATAGACACTAAGCTGCCCGAGTAAGAATATATGCAATGTTATAGTATTTATAAGTTATTATAGTATAATGTAGGTATGGCTTGATATGTTGTTTCCCACAGACATGCACTGCTGGCTTCAGCAGAGAACTTCACTGTGTTGATCAAAAACAGCATAACATACCCAAAGTTCAACGTTCACAGGTCAGAGTTTCTAAAAATGTAAAAAGAAAGGCTCTTACCAGTACAGTATATAATGCAATGCTGCTGTTTTATTGTGTGTCATTATATCAAATGTATTTCTTGGCTTCCTTCCTCCCCCAGAAGAAATATTCTGCCACATATTAACTCCTCATACCTGAAGAGGTGTGAATTCAATCGTGCAACAGACCCTGACTGCCCCATATTTCGCCTGAAAAACATCGTCTCAGAGGCTGGAGAGGAATTTCAAGACATGGCTGTAAAGGTATGGCCAGAATTAAATATGACATACATTTTACAAAACGTTCATTTCTGTATAATTTACCTCTCCACACTCCCTTATCTCTTATCTCCCTTAAATTTAAATTGTATACATAGCTTGTTAATGGATGACTTTTATTGTATGTTTCTAAAGGGTGGTGTCCTCGGTATTATTATTGACTGGAGCTGTGACCTGGACTGGTGGGCAGGGAAATGTTACCCCAAGTACAGCTTCCGCAGGCTGGACAGCAAACATCCGGTCAATAATGTGGCTCCTGGATACAACTTTAGGTGAAACCATTGTTAACAAATGCTCATTAATAAATGGATTAAGCTGGGGATAAAAACTTAAAAAAAAAAATTAAAAAATCACTTCTTTTAGGTTTGCAAAATACTACAAGACCCAAGATGGAGAGGAAACTAGAACCTTAATCAAAGCATACGGGATCCGGTTTGACGTCATTGTCTTTGGAACTGTGAGGCCAGAATAAATCTTTAAATTGCAAAGACTTCATCAGCTAAATGTGTGCTCTCTTTGCTCTGACAATACCTTTTATCGCGCAGGCAGGAAAATTTGGAATTGTACCAACCATAGTGAACTTGGGTGCAGCATTATCTTTCCTAAGTTTGGTGAGTAGAGAGATGTTCAGTCCTGCACGTAATATGTGATTAAAAAGAATGCAATTTTCTAGAAAAAGCATTGATGTTTTCCTACAGGTTCCCGTTGTTACTGACTGGTTTTTGCTGTCATGCACGCGTAAAAGAGATATTTACGGCAAACATAAAGTCACAAATCTGAATGAGGACGTTGAAACTGAATCAGTAAGCGACCAATCCTTTAGTTTCACATTCTACATTCCTCACTGCTAACAGTAATTAGCATTGAATGAAAAAAATATTTTGTGGTGTCAATTTTACTCGACAGATTATCTATTTTCTTCTGTTTTTATAAAACAGATGTCAATGGGAACGGGCACCAGCTACGGAACCCACTAACATGGTCTCATCAACATGGGAACATTTTTCTGCAGAGGGAACCTGCTGAACCTGCTCTGAAAAAAATGACATAGAAATATAAATCTTTCACATCATTTGAATTCTTCAATAAAACTGGTTAGATGTGTAAATGTTGAGAATGAGTGTAGATTTTTGATGAAATGAACCTACCTTCTAAATGAACAAACATAAGAAAGAGGCTTCTCAGTATGCTAGCAAACAACAGATAACCGAAGCAGAGCTTCACCATCACAAAAACTTTAAAAAAATATTTTAAAGTTTATACTTACTTATATTACTTATTATTTAGTTCAATAATAATTGTATGTGAAGCAGTGGTGTGCGTTGAGGAGCTAGCTAGCTAGCTTTGCTGTATAAGCAGTGAACCTGCCAACAGACTAGTTTACGTTAATACTGTTAGCCTGACAGCTAGTACTGCAGTTGGGCAGCTGGTTTCTGCTACTAAGCATCCATGAAGAAACCCAACCTCGGCTTCAGTGCTGTAAACAAGACTGGCCAGCTTGTCTTGAGTTAACGTTAGCTAGTGGGCCGCTTGTCTAAGAAAGAATACAACAGAATGACAGGTGAGTCAAACCTGGTGTCACTAACTTTAAACATAACGTTACGAATTGAGCTAGCTTGACATTGTTTTTCTGATAGCCACGCTTTACAGTTGTGAAAGTGTAACTAACATTTATAATAACACCACAGGTTTTCTCAGAGGATGCCATCTTCCTGAACGTTCCTGTCATTCGGCAGCTGTTTCTTCTGGGACTGTGGGTTAGCCTGCTCCAGGATGGTCCTGAAGTAAGTGCCAGCAAAGTTGCTTATGTTAAGAATCTCTTAAAAGACGTGTTCATTCGATTTCAGGAAAAGGAAGGAGAGGCTGGGGTTGAATTGAAAGTTAAGCAAAAGGTTTAATGAAACTGCATGAAAACGACAGTCAAAACACAATCAAACATAAAACATAAAACACTGCCAGCAGCAGACTGCAGCCATGCGACATGACAAACAATACACTGTAAACAGCGGACTGCAAACATGCTTCCCCTTTCGGGTCACAGTTCGCAGTCCTGAATTCATCTCTATTTCCTATCTATCTATTTCCGAATTATATGTCCCTCAGGTTAAGGACACACCTCTGATTTCAGGTCTACTCCAGGTCACAGACTAAGGTTGTTTATCATGTAGTGCCGATTCTACAGAGATATGCATTTTCTTTGTTCTAATCAAGACTGAGTGGCTCCCCAAAAGGCAGAAACAATAGGTCTCCGTGTGTGGGGGCAAGGAGCTTTCTCCAGTATGCTAAATGACAGATATGAGTTAATTCATTCTTTAGAAACTAGGTTTGGGGTGAGGCAGTCAAATGCTGATTGGTGTGGTGTGATGCAATCGGTTGATTCAGTGCTTCCTCCAGCTACAGTGTTCACTCAACTAAAAGTACATTTTTATCAGACATCACCAATGGTTTAACTTTTTACAACCTAACACTTACTTCTTGAATCAGTGTGTTAATCATGTTTTTTGCATTATGTAGTCTGCAAAAGTCTACCCTAACCCTAACTATAGTAAACACAGAGAATGTTAATAGAATTGTAGTGCTTAGAAACACTGGTTCACTACAGTTAACCCATAGGGATTCACAGTCCAACTGTCTAATTTTGCAGGTAACTCCATCCAGTCAGTGATGAGGAGTTTCAGAGAGGATGCTGGGAGCTCAAGATGACAGAAAGTGTGTGGACTATTGCCCTGGCCTACTTCATGTGCCATCTAGGAATCAAACACTGCTTTTTCACGCATACTGTGTTGATAAGGGCTTTAGGAATCAGGTACTTTGCTGAGTCTACACAATACATGACATGGTAGATGCCTTCACATCGTACTTGAAAATTCAGCACTGAAACACATATGCAAAAGTGTCCATGTGAACTGAAATGGTTCTTTATACAGAATTTATATCTGCGGTACTATTGGACTAATGTTAGAATGTATCTGTCCTGTGTTCATGGAAGTCAATGTGTGTTATGAAATTAAAACTTAGAATTTAAACTGACACACTACTGTCCACCATTCAGGCACATACTAATGAAATTTATGGAAATATGGAAATTTACGATGAAGGAGAAGAAGCTAACCCCTAATTTCCACCAGGTGCGTCTGCGCTGAGTTCTGGGTGCGTCATGTGCCCCGCGAGCAATTGTGGCCATTCAAGTCAATGTTTGATATTCCACCAGCAGCGCCACGGCGCATCCCAGAAGCGTTCGTGAAGTGGCTCTCCACTCCACTAAAGATACGCACCAGGTCTATAGTCACGTTGTCTCGCTTTGCCAGACTCTCCTCCAAAGCGTGCTGGAGGAGAGTCTGGCTAGTCCACATAGCATTCGGGGATGGGGGGGAAAACATGCTCTGGTTTATTGGCATTTCTTTAAACCAATCACAATAATCTTGGGCGGTGCTAAGAAAAGCTGCGGTGCCGCTGCAAAATAGGCTCGGAAGGAACTTGTTTTGGTGGAACGTGTAGGTTTAAAAGTTGTTTTAGTCATGCAACGGAAAACTCAGATTGGACAGATAGTCTAGCTAGCTGTCTGGATTTACCCTGCAGAGATCTGAGCCCTAACCCTAACCCAGCCAGCCAGGCAGGAAGTGAAACCGTTGAATGCGACGTGACTATCCAATAGAAGTAGACGAAAATCTTTCAAACTGACCTCAATCTGAAAATGAAGACAGATTCAGCAACTGTATGGCCTATTTCTCGCTTAAAATGTTTTCAGAAACATCGTATTCTCAACGAGCCGCCATGATGGTCATTTTCAGCTTCCGGTCAAGGG
The DNA here is from genome assembly GCF_004354835.1 of Perca flavescens. Taxonomy (NCBI): domain Eukaryota; kingdom Metazoa; phylum Chordata; class Actinopteri; order Perciformes; family Percidae; genus Perca; species Perca flavescens. The sequence goes on from NC_041335.1 coordinate 4,766,849, forward strand.
CGTGGAGCATCAAGTATGGATGTGTGACGTTGCGATACCACGCTTCAGTGGATCTGTACGGTCAGTGTGCAGGCGACAAGCTTTTTGATCAGTTAGGGTTTCACAGTGCGAGTATCTGAAAGTGGCATGTAAATGTGTGGTGAATTTTTACAAAAGTTTCATTGTGTTTGCTGCAGTATGTTGTCTCAGTATCTTCACAACGGTGAATAGATTACTAAAGAGGGGCACACAGCAGTGCACCTTTGCATGTTAAACTGGCAGCTTCACCCTCCTGCCGTGCACCTTGCAAAAAATTAAATCGTTAAATTGCGTGTGTCACACATGTAATGCAATTTTATTTAGACAGTGCCAGTGCAAACATTAACTTATAAAAACAAGGATAGATGCATTGTAGATTTTGGCACAATGGCTCATTTCTGCCAATATTCCCTGGGCAGGTAGATAGAACAATACATTAATAACAGAATTCAATGCAAATGGAATTCAAAACACCAGGTTATACAATTTTACAAACATTATCATTCACATTTCCCACCCCACCTAATTACGATAATTTGCAAATATGTGCAAAGTTGCGGCAATAAAATGATCGGGCTCAGTCATTCCCACATCCCAAAACCAGTCTCCCCCCACCCCTGCCCATTCACGAAAATGTGCAGA